>NC_068312.1:2536116-2836116 GCF_025860055.1 Xyrauchen texanus
ATTTTTTTTTTCATGTATGTTTTATGTATTTATTTGTTTGTGGCTAAAGTGAAAAAGGTTTTATTTAAAAAAAAAATTAAGAGGAATCAAGTGTGATCCATCAGTAGCCCAAGTCTGTCATTGGTACTAGAACATGTGCAAAACATTATCAAATTTTGGTCAAAATGAATTACTATTTTTTGTTTATCATTTCATAGTTCAAATCGCAAGAATTTTCAAAATAATCCCAATATGGCTTTTTGTCCAAATCATGCAGCCCTAATATAAGCATATGTATAAATGCCATAAAATCAGTGGACATGCTGTAATTACAATTTGGGCAAAATCTTCTGGCATTTTTTCAGTGGACATTTTTTAATAATAGGATCAAAAGGGCAGATTCAATTCATATCAAACTTAGTTGGAAAGAGAAACTAAAGTGTATATTTGCTAGTGCATTATTAGACACAGTGTGGGAAAAAAAGTATTTGATCCCCTGCTGATATTGTATGTTTGCCCACTGACAAAGAAATGATCAGTCGATGATTTTAATGGTAGGTTAATTTGAACAGTGAGAGACAGAATAACAACAAAAAATCCAGAAAAACGCATGTCAAAAATGTTATAAATTGAATTGTATTTTAATGAGGGAAATAAGTATTGTTTTGTTGTTATTCTGTCTCTCACTGTTCAAATTAACCTACCATTAACATTATAGACTGATCATTTATTTGTCAGTGGGCAAACATACAATATCAGCAGGAGATCAAATACTTTTTTCCCCTCACTGTACATACATATATAAAACATATTGAATGCTGAATTTTAGTCTCAAACTATTATTTTCTCTGGCTGCAATTTATTGAACTGTCAGGACCTTCAGTCTCTATCCCGCACACGCTGGGTCTCTCTCCGGCGGTTTCGCTTTTGAAATGGGTTCAGATGAAAATCAGTGAGTGTTTTCACATGATGCAAAGAGATACAGCAGCTTGCCCATATCACTCGCCCGCTTGCGGATGAAGAACCTTCATTCTCCATTAAGTAAATCCACTCCCGTGTAATTAAAATTGGGACATGCATCACGCTAATGAATAACATGCACTGCTCCACACAATCAGATTATGTGTTAGGATGTGCAGTCGAGTCAAGAGAGTATCTCCAGAAAATGTATACATGCCAATGTTAGCCACAGAAAGTGGGGAAAAACATTAGTAAAGTTTCCCCCATTGTACAAAAGTGCCTCGGTTTATTCCTAGCAGGCAACAGATGACCTAACCCTGCCCCCACCCTAATCAGAGCCTGTAAGGCCGAGGAGCCTCTCAGGAACAACTCGGGACACTTTTCTCCTATCACATGAAAAAAAAAAAAAGGATACTGCATTAATTGTGCTAATTTTTTGCATTATAGCATTACATTTTCCAGCACTATATTTTTTAAAGAAATAATAATAAAAGGCAACTCTGCACTACTCATGCCATACATTCTTTTTCAAGAATTTCAATGAGCTTTTAGTGAGACTTTTTTACTATCTCCGGACAGTTACACCACATTACATTTTATACTTAAAGCCCCCCAAAAAAAAAGACTAAAATGACTTTGAACTCAGTAATTGAAATTGCAAACTTAAGGCCCAAATGTGGTGACAGGGCTTGGTCCATGTAGAGACCGTCTCCTCTAAAAGAACAGAGAGGTACTGTTAAAGCCAGATGACTGACATGTTTTCAACATGTTAAGAGTTTATACCTCAGGTGAGGGCATTACACATGTCTACACAAGCAGCATTAACCTTTGAACCAGCTGAGCTAAACCTCAGCAAACCAGAGTCACACCTTCACCCTCTGGCTTATAACCGGAAAGACACGGCCACCTTAACTCACCTAGATGAGGTCACGTGAACTTCAGTGGTTTGTCAGGTTGATCATCTAACCAGTCTGGCTATTCTCTGTTGACCCCTCACATCAGCAAGACATTTCCGTCCACAGAACTGCCGCTCACTGGATGTTTTTTGTTTTTGGCACCATTCGGAGTACATTCTAGAGACTGTTATGTGAGAAAATCCCAGGAGATCAGCAGTTACAGAAATATTCAAACCAGCCCATCTGGTTGGTGCTGTAGTGGGCTAAAGCACATAACTGTTAATCAGAAGGTCGCTGGTTCACTGGTTCGAGCCCCACAGCCACCACCATTGTGTCCTTGAGCAAGACACTGAAATCCAGGTTGCTCCGGGGGGATTGTCCCTGTAATAAGTGCACTGTAAGTCGCTTTGGATAAAAGTGTCTGCCAAATGCATAAATGTAAATGTAACTATCATGCCACAGTCCAAATCACTGAGATCACATTTTCCCCATTCTGATGGTTGATGTGAACATTACCTGAAGCTCCTGACCCATATCTGAATGATTTTATGCACTGCTGCCACACTATTAGCTGATTAGATAATCGCATGGATGATTGTTGGCGTCAGATGGGCTGGTTTGAGTATTTCTGTAACTGCTGATCTCCTGGGATTTTCAGAGACATTTTTTATTTAAATGCATAAATTACTTTTGCACTCTCTGCAATAAGGAATTTGCAAACCATTGAAGCAATTCTAGCCTGACATACCACCTGAACTCAAAGCAGGTTTTAGTGAGCTCTACAGTTAGCAAAGCCCCAGCTGCTACAGTAAACACACTCCGGCAAACCACACTGACCGAGGGCAGGCAGCACAGAATTAGTAAGTCTGCATCTGAAAAACTAACACATGCTATAGCTAAATGGATTGCTGTAGACTGTAGGCCTGTTAATATGGTGGAAGACAAGGGGTTGATGGAAGCATTTCGAATTGTGTCCTCCATTACAAGTACAAACCACCGTCAAGAAGTACGAAAATAAATCAGCTGTATGACAAGATCAAAAGAGGACGTATTGGCTCAAGCAACAGATGTTGCCCTGACCAGAGATCATTGGACTTAGGGCAGTAATCACAACTATCTAGGTGTTACTACACACTTCATCAACAGTGACTGGAAACTTCAGTCCTTTGCGTTAACGGTACTTAAAACAGTCACACGGCACTATTCTGATGAATGTGCCGAACAGTTCTTAACAGTGGCTGAGGTGTGGGGCATTCTAGATAAGGTGAACACCATAGGAAAAGACATTTGATCACATGCCCTTTGTCGCACTCATATTCCAGAGGACCATCACTGTTTGTCTCTCTGACAGTGAGTTTGTTGATGCATTGACAATGTGTTTCAAAATTGTAGGACATTTTAAGCACAGTCCTGCTAAAACAGAGTACCTACATCAGCAGCAGACAGCACTTAGACAACAAAGAGAGCAACTGATACAGGATGTTTCAACAAGATGAACCTCATCGCTCGCATTGATTACCCATCTCTTACAGAACCAAGAGGCTGTTAAGACTACTTTTATCCAGCAGAAACACAAGTTAGTCATGCTGACCGCAGCTAAGTGGGACAAACTGCACAAGCTGCAGATCCTTCTTGAACAATGCAGGTAAGCCTGCAACACACCCCCCTCATTAGTATCTCATATTTTTATAGCATGATTCATTGTTTTTGTCACATATCAGTGTTACACTATATGCTTTTAAAGTAGCTTCGCAGATAATTATGCCTTAATGTCTTTAAGCTCTTGAGTATTCAAAAACTCCATAAAATGTTTAAAAACTCTACTGTGACAGGGCGTAGGGTGGGGCCGCGTCGTGATTCCGCACACCTGGCCCCTAATCTGGCTAATCAAGCCTCAGAGATGGATAAAGGCTGACTGGAAGCTGCAGTGCGAGAGAGAGAGAGATTTACGGACAGCTGTCCGACACCAGTTCAGTTCTTCATTAAACTATATTGTATACTGTCAAGCTTTCCATTAATAGGAGGAGGAGGGATGTGACATAGTAGAGTCCTCGCCACTACCATTCACCCCAACAGAGCAGCCGCAGCCATCTGCCTGGGAATGGAGGAGCCCGGCTGCCTGAGAGTGGACGTACGGCTGCGGACCACGAAGGGAGAAGGTGCTCCTGGCCGACCGCCTGGAGTGGGAGAACCGCTGCCAGGGGCAGGAGAGACCCCTTCTATTAACATAGAACGCGGCTGGGTGTTCCGTACGCCAGGGGCCGGAAGACTGCCTCCGATCCGCCCGGGGAGGCATGGCTGTCATCCATTAGAGGGTGGAGGAGTGGCCGAGGACCAAGCTGCGGCGTATCGGAGAACCGTCGAGTACTTTTACTTTTTTCTCTATCTCTTCCACTGCCGCTCCATGTTGGCCTTTCCCTCTCTTTTTAAAGTGTTTAGTTAATTTGGCACGATCGCTATAACGGCGTGTAGGTTTTTGTTTCTCTCCCCTTTTCCCCTCCCTCATCCAGGTAGACGGGGATGACCTGCCGGCTTCCCTGTGGATGGCTCTCCACGGGGGGGGGGGGTGTACGTCATGCCGGGGGCTCCCAGCCTGAGAGAACGAGGGAGGAATGTGACAGGGTGGAGGGGGTCATGATTCCGCACAACCGGCCCCTAATCGGGCTAATCAAGCCTCAGAGATGGATAAAGGCCGACTGGAAGCTGCAGTGTGAGAGAGAGAGAGAGATTTAAGGACAGCTGTCCGACACCTTTGTGTGTGTTTGTCTTTTTGTTTCAGTTCTTCATTAAACTATTATTTATACTGTCAAGCCGGTTCTCGCCTCCTCCTTTCCATTAATCCCTTTACATCTACAAAACATAAAACATTTTGAATCACTTTTTATAAGTTGATGATAAATAAATAAGCTTGCCTTGCCTAAATTAAATGTAAATTAATTAAACTGGTGTCAGTTTAATGTGAGAGAACTTTATTGTTCATATTTAATTTATCGTCCACTGCAGGTATGCGACTCCTTGGGGCTGGGGCTTATGTCTCATCCTCTGTGGTCTCACCTGCACTCAGCCATCTTTACCATATAATGAAGGTCTCTAATGAGGATACAGCCTATGTTGTAAGGACTGCCTTCAAGAAAAACCTTGCTGAATAGCAAGCTGATATGAGCAAAGAATGGCTGAAGCTGGCTTCAGCTCTTGACCCACGTTTTAAGGACTTAAAGTGCCTAACAAGACGAAAGAGAGAAAAGGTGTGGTCCAGACTTGAGAAGATGCTAGAAGAAGCAGGACCCAGCAGAGACACTCCACAAACCTGTGAAGAACATGAGCCAGCAAAGAAGAGGAGAATTCTCCTGATGGGTTCAGATTCAGAATCAGAGGGGGAATATGGGCTTACATGCTCTACATTGCTATAAAGCTGAGCACAGTATTGTGTATATGGACGAGTGTACATGTGAAAGACTGGCAGGCAACATTGCCCAAAAGAAGAGGACAGCTTTACACTGTAAACAAGTTAGTTTGTCTTAGCAACTGGTTGAAAAAGAAGAATTGATGTCAATGTTTCTGTTATGGCCATTGTAGCCTAAGTGATAGGCTTATGTACAATAATAAAATAATAATAATTGTATGGCCATAATGTAGCCAAAAAGTTTGTGTAATAAAATCTGTGTTGAATCAAATTAAATATATTTCTTTCTAAAGCTACTTTTTGTAATGTCTATTCAATGCTTTTCTCATCTAACATAATAATAAATTTAAATGATCTTTTGGGGTAATTTCTCAGCCAAAATGTATGTGCGATTAATTGAGATTAATTATATATATATATATATATATATATATATATATATATATATATATATATATATATATATATATATATATATATATATATAAAATATTTGACTTATTGGAAACATTGTTGTTTTGAAATAAACGACGTTACAAAATTTAGGCAACGTTCGTTAACATTAGACATAATGATTGCTAGTCTGAAAAGGTCAAATGTTGTAAAGTTTTTATAACTGCAGGATACACTGGCCAAATAAACCATGGTAGTAACTCATTTATAGATTAATTACCAGTTAATAACCAGTGGTCAACATCATTTCAAGACTCGCAAGGATAAAGGATTTATTTATCACACCTAATGGAGTGGTGTTGGCGTAGTGGCTAAAGCACAGGGCTGTTAATCAGAAGGTCGCTTTTTTTGTTTGATCCCCACGGCCACCACCATTGTGTCCTTGAGCACGGCACTTAACTCCAGGTTGCTCCGGGGGGATTGTCCCTGTAATAAGTGCACTGTAAGTCGCTTTGGATAAAAGCATCTGCCAAATGCATAAATGTAAATGTATAAAAATGATTGCTGTTATAAAGAAAAATACATACGTATGCTAGCAAGTGAAAAGTTCTGCACAGATTACAGTATAATTATTGTATTTCACTAAACACACACACACACACACACACACACACACACACACACACACACACACACACACACACACACACACACACACACACACACGTTACACAACACACACAAACTATATAGAAACCACATCAATAAAATATGTTACCTGTTGAGTGAGATAAAATCCATCTATGGGCCGCTTTTAAACACTTTGAGAACTCAAGAGTTGTCGCCACCTCTGAAAAGCCAAGCCGATGTTGATTTGGGTAGTATTACGGACTCGGTCACTTTCCGTTTTTGCTTGTAGACTCTATTCTGTTCGGGATTTCTTTATTTTTACAACCGTTGATTCCTCGGAGGTTTGCAGTTTTGAATGATCCATGGTCAATTTTTCACATTCTTTGTGGCAACAAACATTCAGGTTCACATTACTCCACACGCACTACAGTAGCCGGAGCTTATTTTCTCTGTGTACGGATATGACGTCAACACACACGGGCGATTGGCATATGTATGCAATTTCCCTCGAAATCCATCCAGACAGCTCTACAATATTTATCATATAATATCATTATTATAGGTTTATCAAAGTGTATTTGGGTAAATACATGGTATGGAAGATGAATTTTTGTTGCACGTTCTCATTAATAACATTGTTATATTTTAATAAAAAAAGTTACATAGTGTAGCTTTAATTAGAGAACCCAAAAAAGTGCAGAATCTCAAATATATCTAATTTACAGTACATCATAACATTTCTTTTAAATATTTTTAATATTAAGACTTACCCAAACAGGTTTGAATTGTACATTTTCAATGTGGTCTCAGATTTGTGGACCCCACTGTACACTTTTACTTTAAAATAAATTTACAATTGAATTGATTTATGGATTGTATTTTATTTGCGTGAATTATTTGAGTGAATTTACATCAATATTTTTTCTATTTTTTTGTTTCATTTGTATTTTGAAATGGCAAAGACGTTTTTGTTACATTTAATTTCCTGATAATGAAAAAAAATAGAAGAAAATGAAGAATATTTCATGTGCAGGGTTATTAAATGACTTACATGACAGCTTTAGGGTTCTTCAGCATGCAAGCTTTAGGCCCAAATGTGGTGACAGGGCTTGGTCCATGTAGAGACTGCTTCCTCCTTTAAAAGAACAGAGAGATACTGTTAAAGCCAGATGACTGACATGTTTTCAACATTGACTCACATTGTTAAGAGTTTATACCTCAGGTGAGGGCATTACACATGTCTACACAAGCAGCATTAACCTTTGAACCAGCTGAGCTAAACCTCAGCAAACCAGAGTCACACCTCCTCTGGCTTATAACCGGAAAGACACGGCCACCTTAACTCACCTAGATGAGGTCACGTGAACTTCAGTGGTATCTCATAAACAGCCTGGTTTGGCAGGTTGACCATACACTGTCAAAAACAGCAGGACATTAAGCTCTTGCACAACTCTATACAGCCACCTTTCACCCAATGCCTTTATAAAGACATATCTTCATTATATTGATAGAGAAATCCCACATATTCCCTGCTTAACAGAGGAAAATGGTGGTACATCTTTGATCATGTACATTGTCAAAATAAAAACAACTGCCTTTTCACTTTTTCGGAATAACCCATGATATGAGTTAATGGCCCAGTTTGAAATGGCATACTGCCGTCTAACTCATTATTTCTGCCATAGACATATATATTATTTGTTTTTATACACACTGGCAGCCAAAAGTTTGGAATAATGTACAGATTTTGCTGTTTTCGGAAGGAAATGAGTACTTGAATTCACCAAAGTGGCATTCAACTGAACACAAAGTATAATCAGGACATTACTGATGTAAAAAACAGCACCATCACTATTTGAAAAAAGTCATTTTTGGTCAGTTGACTCAAACACCTTATCATGGAGTAATTATGCCAAATTGATCATTTGGTACTAGAAAATCACTTGCCATTATATCAAACACGGTTGAAAGGTATTTGGTTCATTAAATAAAGCTTAACATTGTCTTTGTGTTTTATTTTTTTATTTTAGAATTGCCACAGTACGCAATAGACTGGCATGTCTGGAGGACAATATTAGGTTAAAAAAAAAAAAATGGCAAAAAAGAAACAGCTTTCTCTAGAAACTCATTGTTTTGAGGAATGAAGACTATACAATTCTTGAACATGCCAAAAAACTGAAGATTTCATACAAAAGGTGTTCACTACAGTCTTCAAAGACAAAGGACAACTGGCTCTAACAAGAACAGAAAGAGATGTAGAAGGCCAGATGTACAACTAAACAAGAGAAGTAGTACATCAGAGTCTCTAGTTTGAGAAATAGACACCTCACATGTCAGCACTCCGAAGCTTCACTGTGTGTATCACTCCGCTTGTTTTCGTGCCGTTCTAAACTAAAGTGTAATATCAGTGCAGATGTGTTAAGAGCTACTGTTTGTCTTTTTATTTTTTTACATTACATATGTTAGCCAGCAGGTGGTGGCAAAAGATAATTTTTCTGTGTAATATGAGCCAGTTAGGTGACGTGAATTGAATCCGCATTTTCCAGTGTTTACATAAAACAGCTCTTTGTGATCGCTCATATTACTACTACACTACTAAAGCTAGGAAACGGATCATCATTACGGATCATCACAGCTGAGAGACACAACAGACGCCGTTTAAAATGGCAGAGGACATTGCGGTTTCTATAGTGATCGACTCATGCGCACCGGATACTGTGAAATACCCCCGCTTGGATGCTATTTTTACAATGAGAAAGCTGATCTTTAGAAAGCTGACAGCATCTCTGATTGGGAGTAGCAACAGTTGATTGCACATGCTCCATCAGTGTCCCCCTCTCTCTCTCACTCACACACACACACACACACACACACACACACACACACACACACACACACACACACACACACACACACACACACACACACACACACACACACACACACACACACACACACACACACACACACAATAACTTGTTAGAAACAGCACAAGCCGTGATACTATTTCTGAAGTGACATTTTTGAATTACTAATGAAGGCTTGGACGCATCATTTGTTTTGAACCAGTAATGGCAGATTCTGATCCCTCACATAAGAAAGTAATTCCATGCACAAGTGTGTTTTTATGACCGTACTCAGTTTTTGCTAATTAAAATGTACTTGTTCATTGAACTGTTGTATACAGTGAGGGGAAAAAAGTATTTGATCTCCTGCTGATATTGTACGTTTGCCCACTGACAAAGAAATGATCAGTCGATGATTTTAATGGTAGGTTAATTTGAACAGTGAGAGACAGAATGACAACAAAAAATCCAGAAAAACGCATGTCAAAAATGTTATAAATTGAATTGCATTTTAATGAGGGAAATAAGTATTCGACCCCCTCTCAATCAGAGATTTCTGGCTCCCAGGTGTCTTTTATACAGGTAACGAGTTGAGATTAGGAGTACACTCTTAAAGGGAGTGCTCCTAATCTCAGTTTGTTACGTGTATAAAAGACACCTGTTCACAGAAGCAATCAGATTCCAACCTCTCCAACATGGCCAAGACCGAGATGTCCAAGGATGTAGATCTACACAAGGCTGGAATGGGCTACAAGACCATCGCCAAGCAGCTTGGTGAGAAGGTGACAACAGTTGGTGCGATTTATTCGCAAATGGAAGAAACACAAAAGAACGGTCAATCTACCTCAGTCTGGGGCTCCATGCATGAGGATCTTGTCAATGATCTCAAGGCAGCTGGGACCATAGTCACCCAGAAAACAATTGGTAACACACTACGCCGTGAAGGACTGAAATCCTGCAGCGCCCGCAAGGTCCCAATGCTCAAGAAAGCACATTGTAAAGGGATTCAATGGGAAGGAGGAGGTGAGAACCGGCTTGATAATATAAATAATATTTTAATAATAAACTTAAACGACACAAACACACACATGACGGACATGTTCGTTAATGATCTCTCGCTCATCGCACCGCCCTCCGTCTTGCCACATTCATGTACATTCCCATCTGAATTTTGCCAATGAACATTTGAATGATTCAGAGGAAAACTGGGTGAAAGTGTTGTGGTCAGATGAGACCAAAATCGAGCTCTTTGGCATCAACTCAACTCGCCGTGTTTGGAGGAGGAGGAATGCTGCCTATGACCCAAAGAACACCATCCCCACCGTCAAACATGTAGGTGGAAACATTATGCTTTTTTTTTTCTGCTAAGGGGACAGGACAACTTCACCGCATCAAAGGGACAATGGACGGGGCCATGTACCGTCAAATCTTGGGTGAGAAGCTCCTTCCCTCAGCCAGGGCACTGAAAATGGGTTGTGGATGGGTATTCCAGCATGACAATGACCCAAAACACATGGCCAAGGCAACAAAGGAGTGGCTCAAGAAGCAGCACATTAAGGTCCTGGAGTGGCCTAGCCAGTCTCCAGACCTTAATTCCATAGAAAACCTGTGGAGGGAGCTGAAGGTTCGAGTTGCCAAACGTCAGCCTCGAAACCTTAATGACTTGGAGAAGATCTGCAAAGAGGAGTGGGACAAATCCCTCCTGAGATGTGTCCAAACCTGGTGGCCAAATACAAGAAACATCTGACCTCTGTGATTGCCAACAAGGGTTTTGCCACCAAGTAATAATTCATGTTTTGCAGAGGGGTCGAATACTTATTTCCCTCATTAAAATACAATTCAATTTATAACATTTTTGACATGAGTTTTTCTGGATTTTTTGTTGTTATTCTGTCTCTCACTGTTCAAATTAACCTACCATTAAAATCATCGACTGATCAATTGTTTGTCAGTGGGCAAACATACAATATCAGCAGGGGATCAAATACTTTTTTCCCCCCTCACTGTACAAGCAATATCACACTATAAATCATGATATATGGCCCTAAATCAGCACTGCTGATGAGCCATATTGCACTCTTGCTCATGTGATATTGCTTAAATATAGATATAAAATATTATATTTGTTCATATTTATTAGGGTTGAGTAGTTACAAATAAAAAAGGGAAATGCACGCAGCAGTCGTGCTCGGATCTCAGGAGGATAAATTAAAACATTGATAAACACTCTTGCTACAGTAAATACTAAATTTTACAATACATTAGTAATATAGCCTAGTTCTGTTGCAATTTGTCAATTCTCCCATCAAGCTTTTATTTTGACATGAAGACTTTTCTGTTCCTTGTTTTTGATGCTAGTTTGACACCTCCGGTTAAGACGTTAGTCCAGTGCGATTATTAGAGTGCAAAATGTTGCGATTTAATTATATAAATGTAGTCTGCAGGCATTGCATGCTTTACAGTAAATGTGTGCTCTCTTTGGTCATCTACTACAACAAGCATAGGGTGAGATCCTAATAAAATGGGGTGATTTGCTCAGTCTGTGTTTTCAGCATATAAGCTTCTTATGTTCACCTGTGTATGTACATTATTTAATGTATTCACGTATGTTTTTAATTAAATTGGCAGCGTAATAATCACTTTATTCGCTTACTTGTAGAGAACAGTGATTCGAGAAGTAGGAAAGTTTGTTCACAAATACCCAAATGAGCAGTCTGATATGTGGAGGTGCGGTTGTTCCTCAGAAATATCAGACAGCTGGATGGCGCCATTGACCAATCAGAATCATGTATTACAATGAGATGTGTCTATAAAATCACTTATTCCACTAGAGTTGTGTTAATGCACATTATGCTCAAGTATTGTGGCTATACTTTTAAATAAGTGTGTATTTAATGTTGTGTGTATTAGAACTGTTTACTTTCATTGTATGTGACTTACTGAATGTGATTTTCTGCTGATTTTTTTTTATTATGTTCTGTGTTAATCAACATGCCACAAATAATGTCAATAGAGTTGAACTTTTATTAAACCCGAAATAATCCTTGTAAGAAGAAATACCTATGAATTATTGTAAAGTCACATAGCAGAGCTGTGTGAATAAATATATGAATAATAAATAAAGATAACACTTGCTGCAGTGGATCTACAATCAATGGAAACAAAACCTGCAAATGCATACTATCCAGTATCTTCAACTGTAAATTAACATTTTCAATATGTTTTACGGCACTAAATTCGTACACTGTATACGCAAATAACAAAACCGGAGAAAACTTTTTGCACATTTGTATTCTTCTATATTACACACTACACATCAGGAAAACCTCTGTCAAGTAAGTCTACGGAATTGCATTATCCAAATGTCAGGCAAAACGGCCTCAGATGAAACGGCTTTAGACAAAAAGTTCTCAGAATGAGCAGAGTTGGTTGCTAGGCAAGTGTTGGTCGCTAGGCAGAGTTGGTAGCTAAACTGGCTGAGTTTTGTTGCCATCTTGTGAAAGTAGCTGAGCTATCTCTAACTTTATAAATGCAGAAGTGTCGTTTCTATAAATTAATAACTAGCTAGCTAACATAATTGGTGCAAGTTTAAACTGACGTTTGAAACTCATTAAGTTTACTTGCAACAACAACTCAAAAAAAGCCAAACTATAGTCCTTTTTAGTCGCAAGGTAATTAGCACACAGCAGCCATAGTTCCTGACAACTGTTTATGTAGTGTCCTAAACAAGCGCTAGTGAATTAAATTAATTTCATATCCGAAAGATGTATTCAATGTTATCATAATCAAAGACAGTACTACAGAACACAATTGTTATTTTTTTTCTCTGTAATTCCATACACTTGACAGAGGTTTTCCTGAGACTTTTTCATCTGATGTCTGAAACCTAATTCTGACAGCTGAGGATGTAGTTTGTTACCACCCACAAACTCATCTCTCCTTTCTGCTTTCCTGTCCCTGCTTCATCCAAATAAATTTTCTGATGTCCATTTGTACAGGAGTCAATAATGTATGTCAAAATAAGACCATCGGTATTACTTAGAAACGTACTTTAGTTTCATCATGTTTTCATAGCCTACCTCAATTCTCGACACCTGGGTCAGGTTGCACCATCTGTGTTCTCATGTAAGTTAGGACGTAAAGTTCACACTAAGGGCTTACTAGTTAGTTTGTTACCAAATCAGTGCTTAATTTGGTTGCACCACCTGTTCTTAAGGCAAGACTTAACGAGTATGTCATAAACTCTCAATAAAGTAATGTTTAGTCGCATAATATGACATTTACCTGTATTGATCCAATAAACAGCATTCAAATTTATACACAGAGGTGTTAAAAAGCCATGAATTTAAAGTTCTCTCTCGCTACGGTTAATGTTCAAACCTTGCTCATGTAACTGTCAGCTGTAATAAATTATATGTAATAAAAGTAGATTTAATAAATAGCATATTTGCTCTGTGTAAATAATATATAGGAACTGTATCTAAAATAAATAAGGGGTGATAAATAAAAGCTAATACAACAGGCGGGAAAAATAGAAATGTATTCATTTTAATATCTTGTATATTTAGTATATGTTGACACTTGACACCGGAGGACGCACACTGAAAACTGCACAGTTTGAATGGTTTCATGCTGAAGAGCCGCTTAAAAATAACATTTTTTTTTCTTTCTCTCTTGTAAATGTAAACGAGTGTAAATGCCAACATCATAATATATGTCAAAATGATTAATTACTACCACGCACAACATGAGCATATTTTGATGTCATTAAATGAGTCTGCTTTTTTATTCCAACCATTACTCCTGGTCAGTAAATATTTAGTTATTACGTAGTTTTACGTCCTACACAAGTTTAATGGTGCAAGACTCAAATATTTAGTAGTGCGTAAATTGTGACTTAGTGCCCATTTACGCCACAACTAGGCTAAGCTGTAATGTACGTATAGCTGGTGCAACCGGCTCCTGGACTTGTGGGTGTGGCTGTGCGCACTGCATTGGCTTTGGTTATAGCAAGCGCACAGGCGCGCGGATTTCTGCAAGCATGCATCAGATTTGTGTTTTCGGTTAAACTGCATTGCTTTCACAAGCGTTAATCGGGTGGGTTACTGCATTGCATTTAGATTGATAATCCCGAAAAAAAAAAATGGATCTATCTAAATGAATGCACTGACAAATAATGTAAATTGTTAAAACTCAAACAAGCTTTTACTGGGGCACAGCCGATTTACACTGGGGCACGTGCACCAGTAAAAGTGGTCTAGTGACGTGCCTGGTCCTATAATTTGCCAGTGATGAACAATGTCTTTCAGAAGTTCAACACGTGTGCAGATGGTGAACGGCACTGCAGGTAAATACACCACCAAAAAAAGAATGAAAGAAAACACACACACACACACACACACACACACACACACACACGTTTTTTTGGACATGTACCATTACCTGGGGGTGTGATGTTAAGACAATGGTATATGAATAAGTTAATAATATAGCCTAGTAATGTACCATAGTAGTACCATGGTATTATTTGAAGTACTTTGAAGCATCATGTCAATACAGAATAGTACATAAATATGGTAATTGTATCTCAAAGTACCACAGTATTACCATCTTATACCATCCGATTTCATATTGCTATTGCTCAAGTGTGCTCACACACACACAAATGAACTCTGATGAGGAGCATCTAGTACATACAGGTGCTGGTCATATAATTAGAATATCATCAAAAAGTTGATTTATTTCAGTAATTCCATTCAAAAAGTGAAACTTGGATAATGTATACATTCATTCCACACAGACTGATATATTTCAAGTGTTCATTCCTTTTAATTTTGATGATTATAACTGACAACTAATGAAAAACCCCAAAATCAGAATCTCAGAAAATTAGAATATTGTGAAAAGGTTCAATACTGAAGACACCGACCGGGTGCCACACTCTAATGAGCTAATTAACTCAAAACACCTGCAAAAGCCTTTAAATGGTCTCTCAGTCTAGTTCTGTAGGCTACACAATCATGGGGAAGACTGCTGACTTGACAGCTGTCCAAAAGACCACCATTGACACCTTGCACAAGGAGGGCAAGACACAAAAGGTCATTGCTAAAGAGGCTGGCTGTTCACAGAGCTCCGTGTCCAAGCACATTAATAGAGAGGCGAAGGGAAGGAAAAGATGTGATAGAAAAAAGTGTACAAGCAATAGGGATAACTGCACCCTGGAGAGGATTGTGAAGCAAAACCCATTCAAAAATGTGGGGGAGATTCACAAAGAGTGGACTGCAGCTGGAGTCAGTGCTTCAAGAACCACCACGCACAGACGTATGCAAGACATGGGTTTCAGCTGTCGCATTCCTTGAGTCAAGCCACTCTTGAACAAGACACAGTGTCAGAACACAAAAAGGACTGGACTGCTGCTGAGTGGTCCAAAGTTATGTTCTCTGATGAAAGTAAATTTTGCATTTCCTTTGGAAATCAAGGTCCCAGAGTCCGGAGGAAGAGAGGAGAGGCACAGAATCCACGTTGCTTGAAGTCCAGTGTAAAGTTTCCACAGTCAGTGATGGTTTGGGGTGCCATGTCATCTGCTGGTGTTGGTCCACCGTGTTTTCTGAAGTCCAAGGTCAACACAGCCGTCTACCAGGAAGTTTTAGAGCACTTCATGCTTCCTTCTGCTGACCAACTTTATGGAGATGCAGATTTAATTTTCCAACAGGACTTGGCACCTGCACACAGTGACAAAGCTACCAGTACCTGGTTTAAGGACCCATGGCATCCCTGTTCTTAATTGGCCAGCAAACTCGCCTGACCTTAACCCTATAGAAAATCTATGGGGTATTGTGAAGAGGAAGATGCGATACGCCAGACCCAACAATGCAGAAGAGCAGAAGGCCACTATCACAGCAACCTGGGCTCTCATAACACCCGAGCAGTGCCACAGACTGATCGACTCCATGCCACGCCGCGTTGCTGCAGTAATTCAGGCAAAAGGAGCCCCAACTAAGTATTGAGTGCTGTACATGCTCATACTTTTCATGTTCATACTTTTCAGTTGGCCAACATTTCTAAAAATCCTTTTTTTGTATTGGTCTTAAGTAATATTCTAATTTTCGGAGATACTGAATTTGGGATTTTCATTAGTTGTCAGTTTTAACCATCACAATTAAATGAAATAATCATTTATTCGACAGTTTACAATGTTCCTCATCTGGTGAAACCCTGTCGTCTCTTCCACTTCTGTTATACTGAACCGCATATGCAGATTTGTATAATAACTTGGAAATTGCGAAACTGTTTAAGATGCAATTCTTTTCTTTCTCAAGGCATTGCCTGTATGCAACAAGTAAAAAAACTATGCTTCCCTATTTACCCATGTGATATTCAATATTACAATACAGAGTTGTTTCACACCATTAGTAAAAGCAGAAGCAGAAAATGCAGTTGTGTAAACAATGTCACGTTGAGGTGGTGCTGTAATGTGTTGGTAAGCAGTAAATGAAACTATACACAAACACAAGAAAGACATCAGCTACTTATGAGACAAAGTCTATACAGGGTATCTCTAAAAACCTTGAAACTTTGAAAAAGGCCAGTTGCTGGGACACCATGGCTGGACACAATACATATGACTTCCTCAAAATGTACATGCAATGAGGGATGTCATCTGTGTCGTCCTGCCACTTTTATTTAACTTCCAACACTATTACATCCTTTCCCAAAAGTCTGGTGTCTCTAAAGAATAAAGAAGAGGTCATTGCTAAAGGGCATTGTTGGGCCACAGGGGAAGTATATTCACTATATCATTACGGCACAACCTCAAATGCCATATAGCTTTTATAAAAGGGTTACAATATAACAAATAACATTGAGAATATTTACAAATTGCCTTTAAAATTCTTAAGCCAATTCAAGTTGCATCATTCTCCTAGCACGGAAAAATGTAAAATTGCGGTGTAACACACAGTAGCTAATGAACGGGTGTTTCACATCATAGCTGTTCCTTTTTTGTGTGTTGTAGCACGACTGGAACGCTGTATTTATTAATCAGCATTATAGAACAGAACTATCAGTCTTAAAATATATCATCCATACAGCATGTTTTAGCCGTTTAAACAATGTGATCTCATGAGTGAGTTTCTGATGTATTCTTATGTGAAGCATGGTTCTAGCACACAATAGTTTCCATAGATAGACTTGCAAGCATTTAAAATGCAATCATTTGACTAGGGCTGTCGATTTAATTCAGTGCAATTAATTTGATAAAAGATAATACATTAAAAAAAAAATAACAAAATTATTTATGTCCCCGGACCGTAAGAAAGAAGATTTATTAAGACATTGGAATGATTAGGTAATTTGTTGCACTCATGTAGCATCCAAGTGGGCCGGCTCACTGAACATTCGTTTGACTGTTCGAGGAAACGGAGTGCCTTTTTTTGCTAGTTTCGCCTAGAGGCTGGAGTTTGTTTTTTGGAGTAACACCTTCGGGACGACAGTGCTGTGGATGAAACTACATGCTCTGTGTTTATTCCGTCTGTTGGCTGGAGTTTGTTTTAAAGCTTTTCTTTTATTGTGTAATTCTGTCTTGCAAAATTTGTAAAGAAACACCAGACTTGAGCAATCCAATAGCAAAGTTGTCGCGGGGGTTCTCGTAGGCGTGCATGGACTGTTTGAGTTCAGAAGGAGGGACACCATTTGGCACTGTCATGCGCGGTGTTATTGCGCATGTTTTTTTTTCTGTTTGGTTCTGGGGAAGTTTGGGGTTTGATTGTTGCACTAATGTTGGAATGTGGTCTTTATAATTCTGTTTTGGACACACAATCTATTTTTTCTTAAATGTTACAGTGTAATATGAGTGGATTGTCTCTCTCTCCATGTGGAATGTGAATGGGTTGGGGCACCCCATAAAATGAAGGAAGGTGTGGCAGGGCGGAGGGCGGGGCCGGGTCGTGATCCTACACACCCGGTCCCGTATTAGGCTAATTATGCCTCCGTGAGGTTTAAAGGTCGACTGCAGAGGGCTGTGCGGGAGAGAGATCTCGTTAGCGGACATGTCCGTCATGTGTGTTTGTGTTGTCTTTTAAGTTTTCCATTAAACTATGATTTATATCGTCAAGCCGGTTCTCGCCTCCTCCTTTCCCATCCTTTAACTGTTTTACATTGGTGCTGAAACCCGGGAGGGAGGAGGGATACGCCGTAGTAGAGTTCTCGCCACTACCATCCACCCCAACGGAGCAGCCACGGCCATCTGCCGGGGGACGAGGAGCCCAGCCACCTGAGCGAGGACGATGGCCGCCGACCGCGAGGGGAGGAGGGGCTCCTAGCCGACCGCCTGGAGCGAGAGAACCGCTGCCAGGGGCGGAGGAGTCGCCTACCGGCCGCTGAAACGTGGCGGGGTTTAAGACCGCCGACCGCGAGCGGGGAGGGGCTCACTGCCGACCGCCTGGAGCGAGAGAACCGCTGCCAGGGGCGGGGGAGACCCCTTCTAGTCCCCGAGAACGCGGCGGGGTGTTCCGTCCGCCAGGGGCTGGAGGACTGCCTCGGATCCGCCCGAGAGGCGCGGCTGTCGTCCGACAAAGGGTGGAGGAGTGGCCGAGGAACAAGCTGCGGCGTATCTGAGAACTGGCGAGTAAGTTTTTTTTTGCATCTCTCTCTCTCTCTCTCTCTCTCACTGTCGCTCTGCGTTGGCCTTTATCCTCTTTTAAATTGTATAGTTTTTTGGGGGTACTACACTGTTACAGGAGTACCCTCCCATTTTAATCATTTCTGTTTCCCTCCCTTGTCCCTCCCTCGTCCAGGTAGATGGGGATGACATGCCGGCAGTCAGCGCTGAAGGCGCCTCCCCCAGGGAAAGGGGGATGTACGTCAGGCCGGGGCTCCCCAGCCTGAGAGAACGGGGAGGAATGTGGCAGGGCGGAGGGCGGGCCGGGTCGTGATCCTACACACCCGGTCCCGTATTAGGCTAATTATGCCTCCGTGAGGTTTAAAGGTCGACTGCAGAGGGCTGTGCGGGAGAGAGAGATCGTTAGCGGACATGTCCGTCATGTGTGTTTGTGTTGTCTTTTAAGTTTTCCATTAAACTATGATTTATATCGTCAAGCCGGTTCTCGCCTCCTCCTTTCCCATCCTTTAACTGTTTTACAGAAGGTTATTTCTATTCTTAAGCGTAAGAAATATGATATAGTGTTTCTTCAAGAAATACATCTTTCCACCGCAGGAAGCTGAAAAATTTGGGAAGACATGGGGTGGACATGTTTTCTTTAGTGCTGGCTTGAGTAAGAGCAGGGGTGTCATTACACTGATAAGTAAACATCTACAATTCAAATGTCTCAGATTAAAGATAAATCAGGAAGAGATATTATTGTTTTAGCAGAAATTCAGGGGAAAAGTCTTATTTTGGCTAATACTTACGCACCTAACGTTGATGATCAGGGCTTTTTATAGATCTTGTAGGGATGTTGCAAGCAGCTGGCACAGCTCATGATATACAGTGCCTTGCAAATGTATTTAGACCCCTGACCAATTCTCTCATATTGCCAAATTACAAATGCTACACTGAAACGTAATTCTCCAAATCAACCCAAAATCAATTATTGTAAGGTGACATTGTTTTTTTGTTATGAAATATTTTTATGAAAATTTTAAAACTGAAATATCTTGCTTGCATAAGTATTCAACCCCCACGCATTTATTTCTGGTCGAGCCACCTTTTGCTGCAATAACTACTTTAAGTATTTTGGGGTACATATGTACCAGCTTTGCACACAGTGACAAAGTGAGTTTGGCCCATTCTTCTCAGCAGATTTACTCCAGGTTGTTCAGGTTGGTTGGGTGATGATTGTGGACAGCAATTTTCAAACAGTGCCACATATTCTCAATAGGATTGAGATCAGGACTTTGACTGGGCCACTGTAGGACATTTATCTTTTTGTTCTTGAGCCACTCCAATGTTGCTTTGGCCTTGTGCTTGGGATCATTGTTATGCCGAAAGGTGAATTTCTTCCCAAGCTTCAGTTTTTAGTGGACTGAAGCAGGTTCTCTTGCAGGATTTCCCTATATTTTCAATCCATTCTTCCTTCAATTATATCAAGATGCCCAGTCCCTGCTGATGACAAGGATTTGTACAGCATTATGCTGTCACCAATATAAGTCACTGTAGGGATGGTGTGTCTTGAGGCATAGGACATGTTTAGTTTTAGCCAAAAAACTCTATCTTGGTCTCATCTGACCACAAAACCTTCTCCCACATCACAGCTGGGCCACTCACATACTTTCTGGCAAACTCCAGACATGCTTTCAGATGGTACTTTTTGAGAAAACGGCTTCTTTCTTGCCACCCATGTCAGCTTTTTTGGTCTTGTTTATAGTGATTTTTTTTTATAATAGTTTTCTGAGAAATTGTTTGTGATTTGTAATTATTTTCTGACCGCTAAAAATGTAATGTTTTATGTCCACTGAGTAACAGTTGGTAAAACCTAAAAAACAAACTCTCCTCAAATGATCAGTCTCACAGTATTGTATTTGAAAACTGAAACATTACAAAAAATATTTAAAAAAAACAAGTGTTGTCGGTATCAGCAAGTCCTAAAAAGTTCTCCAAAAAATGGCATTGGGACATCCTTCGGTAAACAGAACAGTCCCAAAAGACGTTTTTTTTTCAAACACTTTCAAAATGCCATCTGTTGCCTTCTCAAATGATTTGACAGACACATTTTGAGACAAGAGGATTAAAGTCTAAGACCAACTTTAGTCTAGCGTTGTTGTTGTACCTGTACTTGGCAGAGCTTGGCGCTGGTGGTGTCGACATGCTCCTGGCTTTAGTTCTGGTCCGCAAAACTTTTCCATGGCACGGCTCCTCACCGCCTTCACAGGCTGAGCAGCAGTACGGAAGCACCTCTGTGCTCATATCCGACTTCAGCGTACAGTTAGACTCTCTGGAATTCTCCATCTGGATGCAGTAGGTGGAAAACACAGGAAAAGACAGGAGTGAAAATTGACAAACAGAGGAGGACTCACAGCTGCTTATCTTCTCGTGAGGTCTACACACACTTCCACAACACACAAATATGCAACATTCAGGAATAGACATGAGAAAATTCACAACCTTCAGCATACTTCCTAGAGTTTTGGTAAAAATCTGTGGAATTCTGTGAGATGCATTTTATCATGATAAAAGGAAGACAATATATGGCGTACTATACTCTTGTCTGTAACTAAGCATAATCAAATTATCCAAATATGTAATAAATGAATGACAGTATTCCAATTCTGCAGAAATCAGTGGGGCTTCCTACGGAGTCCTGCAAGCACAGATTCTATGTAGGTCTGGTCATACAGTATGCGTTCACATCATGTCAGAATTACAGTAATCATGAGATGACAACTCATTTTGGCAATGCTCCAAATGGCAAAACGGATCCATGTGCAGCTTTGTTTTTGATAACAGTAAAATATTCAATTACTAAATCTACAATATATCCCCTCTATATGTTCTTATAAAATGTTTAAGAACAAAGAATGTACACCAGGTAACACTGTATAGCGAATCAAATGGACTGAACTTTCACAGAATTCAGAGTTTACAACTGTAATTCAGAGTTCTACGAAGAGGTGAACAACTTTTACAAGCTGGGATCTCGTAATAACAATCATTCCGAAATGTCCTATTGAAATGATTGTATTCATGAGTTAAGTGCACATGATCAGCACCAGGAAGTCGTAATTACGAGAAGGAAATGCTACATTTTCTTTTGCCCAGACTTTGTGTCGATTAAAGAATTATGGGAGCAAATTGGTATTGGACATAATTCTGTTATACTTGTGGATTTTGAATGAACAATTTAGCTTGTATGCAATTTTTGTACGGCTAATGATGAAAAAATATCAAAATGGCTAAAGAAAATAAGAGTCATTTATCTGGTTTATAAAGCAACAGGCTTGTGCGACAAAACTACATTTCCCCTGAGTACATGTGGCTGCATGAAAACAATAAAATAGATAAAGCATTAATTACATACCTAATGCACAATTTGTTGCTAAAAAGCTTCCCGTGTTTGCCAGCAATTAAAAAAAAGAGAAAGAAATATATAATTGCAAAACAGTTCTGTTCTTTTCAAATAAAAGGACTTGACTGCACATCACATCACTTTACCATCACTGACCTCCAATGTAGGGCTGAAACGATTAGTCGATAACAACAACGTCGACAATAAAAAAATTTAGACAATTTTCATTGTCAAATATTCGTTGATTTAACATTTAACGTAACATGAGATCACTTTAAACTCTAATGATGACGCGCAAGAGCAGCACAGCAGTTCACGACTGACTGAGGAGAGGAAGAATTACACCGATCACAGATGCACTCTAAACTTTCCAAACAGCTTCAGGTGATGAAGATCGCAAAGTGTGAGGGAATTATAATGCAAAATTTCGAAATAAGTAAATACAGAAGCACTCTCATTGTGGAATAAGTGGAGCAGGAGCATTTCGAGCATCTTTAAAGGAAACACCCCGGTGTTACATCTTAAATGCAGTTATATTTAATGCATTATAGCTTTATTAAAGTTCAAGTGATACGGAAGCAGATCACGTAAATAACTACAAACTCCGAAACAGGCATTTCTCTGTGTGGTCAGCGCCTATTCTATGAGTTGTGTGAATGTCCCGATCTAAGAGGAAGAGACTGAACTTGCACCCAACTAATGCACACTGTTACGGGACACTCATCCCTTGAGCACACACACTTAATGCAGCTAGATTATAACGTGATGACTCGCGACTTATTGAATCATAATATAGGTGTCCCTATGTTTATTATCGTGAAGAAAATTATGCAGCTTTATTAATTAAACAAAGAGAGAGTTTTTTTTGAGAGTTATATGGATTGAAGTGAACAGAAAGGTGAGAGAAGTGAAGACATCACCACATTATACAACGCAACAAAATAATTTTTTGATTTGTTTTCAATATAAATATCTAAAACTCCTTTAAAACAACATAAATTTACATTAGCAGCTATACTGCAGAATAAAATATTGTTATCTGAGAATGTTGAATATAATATTAAAAATTAATATATTTGAAAATACCAAAAACATTTAGAATGCATAAACTTGAAACAAACAAGAAACAGGTAATTTATAAGGTGTGCAGTGTTTTGGTTTTTTTCTTATTTTTTGTACAGAATGCATAAACGTAAAAAAAAATATGACAATGAGCACACAGAGCGAGTATGAGGAGCAAATGTAAAAAAACATTTCAGAATTCTGTGCAAAATCACATTTAAATAAAATTTATTCAAGTGCAAAATAGATTTTTGTTTGCACAAAATTAATTCAGAAGGTATATTGCTTTACAAAACACGAGTTCACGAATGTGGAAATTAAAATGTTTGCGCTCACAATATATCACCTTGCATGTGCAGAAAAGTTTCTGTGCACTCAAAATATAATTGTGTTCACACAGCATTGTGGCACAAATCTAAATCCATAATAATCCAAACCCTAACCAAAGTCCCTTTCAAGGCAAGTCAGTCCACACTATGGCCATCTTTGGAACGTGCTCATTTTCTATGTAAAGGAGCCGCAAAAAAGTAAAAGACTGAAATCTCCAAAATTATTACGATCAAAGAACATATTTCATTCAGCAGTAAAATCTGACAACAATGGTGTCACCTTCTTTAGCTCAGATCATGCTTTAAAATTGTTTTTTTTTTTTAAAAAGTTCACTGACAGGCGATGTCTGTATCTAAAAGGTGATTGGCTCTTTTACCTGTAAGTCCAGACATCATTTTCAACATACATTGGCCGTTGGGTGTTCCAATTTCTTCCATTCAATTTAATAGCAGCGGTCTCTCTCTCTCTGACTGAGCAAAACAGCTTCTCCCTTGTCAAAAAGAACAGTAGCAAAACAGCTTCTCCCTTGTCAAAAAGAACAGTAGCAAAACAGCACCCTCTGCTAACAACTGTTATAAATCTGAATATTTCGCTTCAACTAATACACTATGAGAAGGCACAAATGATTGACAGGCAGAAAGCACATCAGTATTCTGATTGGCTGATCAAAGAATGTTTCTGCGGTCACATGTTTGTTAGCAGTTAACACAGTCTAGCAGAGAGCAGTGAATTCCCTTACGACTCGGTACACTTGACATTGCATCAGGAAGCTGACGCTATGGGAAGTGTCCTTCTATACGATCTAGTTAAAACCGTTCTACAATAATGCAATTTCTAAAATTGGCAATGGTGTTTAAGCCCCGCCCTTTTAGGGTTGAAGCTGTCCAGTATAAAAGTGGTGTGAGCAAACACCAATCCTCAGAATTTTTTTCCAACGACTCATCTCTCTCGTCTAGAAGCCTTCTACAACTTCGCAATTGACATACATAAGTCAGCAGGCTTCACTGGTAAATGGTCCTTCAGTATCCCGATTCCCCACAGAGCTTTGGCAGGAGTTTTGTATCCTTAAAAGCTATTGTGAAATTGTGTATATACAGTACACAGCATAAATGAGTACACCCCCTCTGAACATAAAGATAAAAGATAGAATTCTATTTCTAAATGATTACTATTACAATTTTTGCAAAGATGACAAAATTGAAATGTGTTTAACATATACTTAATAACATAATCAAAATATAGGTTATCAATATCTGTGAAATAGTTAAATTAGGCAGTTTTGCTCAAGTAAAGGGTGGTAAAAATGAATAAATTCAAATGGAGTACAATATTTTACTACTTCGAATGTACAGAAATCTTGTTACGACTTTTACTTCCTCTAGATAGTCAAGTTTGATCGTCTTCTCAGCACTCTGCCATTACTTTTAAATACTGCTCTGACACTTCTTGACATCAAGTGTACAAGTTCATTAAATATTATCACACACATCCTCAATCACTCCTGGAGGATGACCTCCTTGAGTACTCGGTTTAATGGGGAGTGATGCTCGACTTGCACACCACAGGTGCTTAAATGGGGTTTATGTTGGGTGACATACTATCTTGTTTATCAATAGGAATGCAGCAGTGGCTTTGGAAAAATGTTAGGGTTGTTGACATGGTAAAAAAAAAAAAATCCTGACTGTGGTGGGAAGAGAGGGTGGCATCTTATCTCTTAAGATTTTGAACAGATATTGATAACAACAACAACAAAAAAACATCTGTGAGTTAATTATGCCATTGATGAAATAAAATCCCCCCACACCATCAGCACACCTAAATCCCTTTCCCACCACTGTACATCACTGTGGGTACCATGCACTTCCCACTGTACTCCCGTGTGATGCCATGCAATTTGGATTCCATCAGATCCAATAAATGACATTGGGCTCATGAGACAAGCTTATAGATTCTCAAAGGTCAGCACCTTTATCAGTATGGGCTTCAGCAAAAGCCAAACAAACTTTTTATGCTTCAGGTCCAGCAGTGCCTTCCTGCGTGGATGAAAACCACACATTCCACTTCTTTGCAGAGTGTGTCTTACTGTGTGAGATGACACAATCCCTATGAATATCGCAATGATTTTAATGTGCTTTCATTTGGCTAAGTTTAAAAAGAGCGCATCAGTAAACTAATTTCACGATCCTTCAGGGCTGCACAATTAAACAAAATAACATCAAAATGGCAAGTTGGTCAAATGTGATTATTAAATCCACAAAAGGCTGTGATAAACATGGTCTGTGTGTGATTCAGAACAAACCAGTGACACGCTGATCTGTGTGCAAGTGCATGGTGGCATTCTCAGATCAGTTCATGTGCATTGTGAAATAAAAGTAAAGCAGGTTCAAGCATTCAATTCCAAACATTAATAACAGTTGTAAGTTATTATACAAATCTTCAAACGTGGCACAGAATAACAGATAAGGAGATAACACAGTTTCAGGAAATGTAGAACTTTGTAAACAGTCAAATACACATTGCTTTTCTGTGTCACAATAAAAGCTCCAGTTAGGGCACGGGGTGTAATGGACGCCTGACTTTTGACACCTGGACAGGTGCGAAATGGGTGTGTCATGTCAACCGCCTAGAGCTACAGGCTGTCTTCATTCCGACATCATGAATCACCACGTTCTGATTCATTCAGACAACACAACAGTAGTGTCGTATATAATTCACCACAACATGCTGGCCCACGTATGGCCTTCAAAACTCAAGTATGCATTTCCCCCGGTGCGCCTCCTTCATTCTGTCATCAGCAAAGTCCGAGAGAACATGAAAACAGTCCTATTAATTGCACCGAAAAGGCCCAATCAGTCCTGGTTTCTGGAGATGTTAGAAATACTGGACTGGCCTCCATGGGAAATGCCGCTGAAGAGAGATCTTTTCTCTCAAACACAAGGCATGATTTGGCATCCCCAGCCATAGCTGTGAAGACTACATGTGTACCCTTTGTCATGCCCTTTGAGTGCGCTACACAAATACATTGAGAGCACCTGCCAATTCAGACTTTCTGATCAGAAAAAATTATTCTGAAATAATTGTAAAATTATTTTTTTAGTCAAAGGTTGTCACCATTAAAAAAAAAAAAAAACAAGCTTCTATTTATAATCAAAACAAGCTTATATCATGTCCTGTGTTTTTATATATATATATATATATATATATATATATAAATAAAAATATTCAAATAATCAATCCGTGAAAACATAAAAAAGAAAAGAATGAAAGCATTTAAGCTCACACAAAGCGAAGAAAAAGAAACCACTAATGAAGTAGACTGATGCAGTTAACATGCAGGACGAGTATAAAAACTCAGCATATAATAGTTATCATGTTTATATTGTATCTCATGTCATGTTTTTGTTGAGAAAAACAAGCATATCCACATGCTCAGTAAACTATACTCCTTAATACACATCAGTTTAAATGACGGAATGGCCCTTACCTCAGCTAGCAAAGTCTTTCTCGGATGCTATGTTTGTTGTTTGCAGAAGCATCACGGGGATTACGTTGCTACAGGAACAATGCTTTCTCATGATCTGCACATATACGAGAGTAAAGTGTACACTGCTAATCCAGTACATTTAAACAGCAACCCAGCTTTCTCACAGTAAGCCACATTCTCACAGTACCCCCTTTTCTGGTGTCCATCTGAATGCATTGAGTGACAGATCCGATTGCTCAACAAATGTGATCAACTTGTGCCCACAATCAACAGCGCCACCCAGAGCATTCTGTTATAACTGCCAGTTTTAGTTTCTGTGTTCAGGATTTAACATGCATCTCACTGTATATATGACCAGCAAAGCAAAACTTTGCAAAATACGAATAGTATTTTTTCTATTCGAATAATTATTGCATAACAAATATTCGACTACTCTTACATATCCCTAATAGCAAGCCAACTCTGTTTAGAGCTCTTGCTATTTCATTGGCCAAACATATACTTATGCCCCTTTTTTTAAGTACGGGCTCCCTGAATTTTTACACAACCACCTGCATTCAGACCATTGTATTTCCCAAAAGTCAGTTAACAGTTTAACAGAAAGCTGGTGTCTCAATATACTTTAAAGTTCTTTTTAATTAGACATATAATGTAAAAAACAGTGATCCTGCAGGAGACACTGAATAAACAAAAACAAAGACGTTCGTCTAGCGCATATATACATAAAAAACTAAGTGTTCAGTGTGAACAGCCCCTTAAGGTTCATTTAGCCGTTGCGTCTTGCTCTCTTATAAGCATTTCACAGATTAAGCGATGGGTTTTTTAAACGCTTTGTCAGGAAAGATGTTCAACATAGAAATGTGCGTCTGTCTCGAAATCCTCGCATTCGATTTCTTTCTGTTGTGTTATGTCTGAGTGAACAGCCCCTGGCCTGGGCTCATAGTCTGAGCCACTTCACCGCCGAGTTCAGCCGAATAGCACTGCTATCTGGGAATATTGCTACCCTACATACAACTGCAATGAATAAAAAAACAACGTGGTTTTTCGCTGTTATAATGAAGCTTGAGTCTGGAGTAGGAATCAGTGCAAGGGTAACACCATGTGAACTGTCTATTGAAGTGAAACATTTAACATTTGAGAATATGGACTGACTAAAACGTTTTATTTATATATCTTATGCACATTAGTTGAAAATGAAATGCTCTTTTTTTAACAGGCAGGATAGAAATGTACTATGCAATAATATAATGGTGCTGAATGGTTTATGTATTTTTTGCGCCCTCTTGTGGACTAAGGAAACAACGTCAAATAAAAAAATCAGCTGACTTTAAAATTAGAAAATTTGTTCATATGTATTAATATTTATATATCTATTTCATTTAAAAAAGTACAATATATTTTCATGGTTCAGAGAGTACTGTTAATTTTTGTAATAAAGTACAGCACTATTTTACGAGTGTTATTTTTCCATTCAGAATCAATTTTTAAAACTATTAGTTGATCAATCGGTTATCGGCAAATACTGCCCAACTTGGTTATCGGTCGACCTCTAGCGTCAGCTTCCTGACACAATGTCAAGCATACTGAGTTGTAAGGGAACGTCTTGGTTACGTATGTAACCTCGGTTCCCAGAGATGAAGGAAACAAGACATTGCGAAAGCTGGCCAGTAATTTGTCAGACAATTCTGAGGAATGACTTCAGCTTCACGCCTAAAAGGGCACGGCTTAAACACCATAGCCAATTTCAGAATTATCGTTATTATAACAAGGTTGTATAGAAGGACACTCCCCATAGCGTCAGCTTCCTGACACCATGTCTCGATCCCTTCAACTCAGCAAACCGAGGTTACATACGTAACCAAGACGATATCTCAAGACACTTATTCAGCGATATCTTTCAGGAAGCAGGAACATAGCAGGTCACCCTGGTATTCCATACTTACAGGAAAATTGAATACTAAGCATACGGTATACAATCTAGAGAAATACAATTCAAAAGTAGTGTGGTATTCCGAACACAGTCTGTAAATATGTAGAGTTTATACCATTCATTTCAATAAAAATCAAACAGATCAGACAAAACGAAGGTCTAGGTCACACTTTATCTGAGGACTAATACAGCATTCACAGAACAAGCTGAAAGTTCAACTAGTCCTTTAGAAGAAAATCATGTTTCTGAGCCTGTGGTTTTATACAAGCTGCATGAGTACAGCCTGTTCCATTTTTGAGTTCAGTGAATAGCAAGAAAACCACATGCTCCCTAAGAATGCCAACACCGGAGACGTTATGCTGATGACCCACGTACAAATGTGCCAAAGAACATAAAACAAACCAGATCTAATAATA
This sequence comes from Xyrauchen texanus, assembly GCF_025860055.1. Lineage (NCBI taxonomy): Eukaryota > Metazoa > Chordata > Actinopteri > Cypriniformes > Catostomidae > Xyrauchen > Xyrauchen texanus. The sequence continues at coordinate 2,565,447 of NC_068312.1, forward strand.
GCATGAACCTCACCTTCACTGCTTTGTGCCAAAACCTTTTTTTTTTTTTTTTTTTTTTGGTTTCAGACAGCCAACGCAGGGACGGATTACTGACCGGGCCAATGGGGCCAATGCCCAGGGGCCCTGGACTACCATGGGGCCCTTGACTGCCCGGTGGTGCACTGGGCTTTAAGGCTGCGTGATCTAGTTTGGTAACCCCCCACCGCTTGAAAATCCTTTTGGGCATGAACAACAAACTCAACATCTTTGGGTGGAGGGGGGCCCTTAGAGATAATTGGCCCGAGGGCCTTTGCAATCATAATCCGTCCCTGAACTAACGAAATAGCCTTAAAATACAATTGCATTCAAGTGCTCTCATTTCACCAACAATAATTGATGTGAATGTTAAATTATAACACGGTTCAAGAAAATATGTGCTGAATAATATTTTAATCATCAAATTTTTATTAAAAAGAAAAAACAAGCTCCTCCTTATTTTGACAAGGGTGTAACAGGTTGCACACTGACGAGTGAGAATTATTGTGCTGCCTATCTAGACGGCATTTTAGGCAGCTCATTAGGTGTAATTCCCTATCTAGACAGCATTGAATGGTATTGAGCTGCCTATCTAACTATATAAACAGCATTTTAGGCAATACAAATCTACCAAGCTGACAAGCCCTACCTAGACAGCATTTTGGGAAACATAAGCTAGTGAGTTGACAACCTAGAAAGCATATTAGGACATCATTGGCTCCGACTTAAATTGCTCCCTATGTTGATACCCAAAATTTGCTGTCTGGGTAGATTTTGAGACACGGACAACATTGACGATAAATGGACAAATACTAAATATTTAGGTATCGATACTGAGTGATACATAAGCGTTCGGTTGAGAGAATAAGTGATGAAGCTCAAGGCTTTGTGACAGGTTTAGTGTGTTAGCCGCTAACGAGTCAGCTGATTAATATTACCTCACACCGGCGCGCGCCTGGTCCCTTCAAAAGCACACGAACTGCAGCGATTTCTTATGCCCTTTAACTCTGAACGGATAATATCGATACTTTCATGACTATCTGCGTCGAGGCGGATGGACGGCTGACCGATGTTACAATATATTCAGTTCCTGAGATATTTGTTTCCAGTGGGCGGAGCATACATGAATATTCATGAATTATCCTGACATGCGTGTTGAAGTGGAATTGAAAATGATAGCGCACCACCCACATGAATTAATATTAACCTTGTTTGGCAAAGGTAATAAAAGTTGACAAAGTTTGTCAGTTTACATTTCTGTAACATTTGATAATTTGTCAAAAGTGCTTTTTAGTGCTTTTAAATAAGTCTGTGCATTCTTCAGCTCTTTAGGGAGAGCACGCTTATGACACTAAACCGCCCTGTACATTTTCCTTCCTTAATTGTTCTTCTGCTGTATATTATTAAGTCATTTTTTGGTACAATTAATAGGTTTTGTAATATTTTTCAACAAAGAGGTGTTTTATTAACAATTAAGGTTTCAATGCTACTGTAATTGGCTGTCAGAAAACAAGAAATAAAACAAGTTATACTTTCAGTGAGTCTTAACACACTATGGAATGATTTATTTGGGGGGGGGCTATTTCACCACATTTTTTGGGAGCTTGGGGAACCCTGAGGTTTGTTGCCTCAGGGCAAAAATGTGGGTACTGAAAGGGTACTGAACCAAGGTTTTCTACAGTACATATGATAAGTGGAAAAAGGAAAACAAGCAATATGCATTAGAAAAACTTTTATTTTGACAAACATCAACCACAAATGCTCCCAACCAATCACAATCATCAAACAATAAAATAAACAAACTACTACTAATTACAACTAACATCTCATGTTATATAAACATATAAATCAACATCAACATAAGTGTGTGCATGTGTTGCATAGGCCTTCAGCAATGTATAGTATGACTTGATGGTATACAGCTTCATATGTTCCTTCTTTCTCATGCCAGTCTTCACAGTCTCTTCAGTACAGCAGCCAGGTGATATGGTCCTAATTATGCATCCGAGCCTATTGCCTATTTTCTATGGCAATTGTGTTTAATTTCTTATAATGTTTTTGAAGTTTTCATTATCTTACCAAGAAGAGACACACTCATTGCGACTGCTTCCTCAAATGATTAGGCTTTGGTAACATTGATTCATGTGACTAATATTGACATCACTTATAATACAGAAGGCCGGAATTGGTGCAACATGTCTTTAGTATGTGCAGCAGATGATTTTGTCATTGTACATAGAGTAGGCTAAATGTGAAAATAAGAAACGAGAAGAACACCTGTGAATGAGACTTGAGTATAGTTCTGGATCATGTATTTAATCATTTATTTAATGCTTTATTGCTTGTTTGTTACTGTCAGTTCTTTAGTCATGCAAATGGTTCCAGCAAACATGCTGATACAGTTTTATTAAGTAAAGTGCAGTTCTTAAATTACTGTCACAGCTAGACTACTGAACCATTTATATCTGTGATCACTTATAAGCATTGTCTGTAAGCGTTTCTGAGCATTCTTATATTTATTGTTTACATAGCTATATGTAATAAAACATTTAAACAATTTAAAGAAAACAAAAACTCATATTGGAGCAGTGTGGTTAGAGATTCAAGTACATGTATTATATTTTCATCCTTTTACTGTTAAATTTCACTCACTTTCAAAATATAGGTTGTGTATGTTGCCCACAGTGCAACACAAAGAACACACAATAGGATTTATTTCATGTTCGCATGTGGTACTGAACTATTAGTCATATAGTCATAACCGGTTTAAAAAATGAGCAAGAAATAAAGAGCGACACAGAAATCACATCAAGGTAGGTTACGAACATTTTATGAAATCACAGATTTAGTACTTCTGCAAGTTTATTTTAGTCGTTGTTGTTAATGAAAAGAATAAATAGAACAACACAATTAAAGATATGAAAGAAAAATAAGGCATGATTACTGTAGACTACTGTATTTTTATTTGTAAAGTTTGCTCTGTTGTACTCTTAATTTTGCCTAATACCTACTTCAGTAAATGTTGTATTCAGGAACATAAAATTTATCAAAACATATATTGCATTTATAAACTGCAAATTGTTACGAAAATCTGAATAGTGTAGTTATTACATACTTCGTTCAACGCTGGAACTTGGTGGTGCGCTAACATTTTCAATTCCATTTCAACACGCATGTCAAGATAATTCATGAATATTCATATATGCTCCGCCCACTGGAAACAACTGAATATATTGTAACACCGGTTCAACTGTCTCTCTTCAGCGGTCATCTTAAGTGTGTACGGTCTGAGCACTTCCTCGAGGAGACGTCAAAGCTCTGAGCTCACAGGAGCATTCTGGTGGGTCGCTGGCTCATGAAAATGCATTACGTATCGTGTCTTTCGCCCACTAGGCCGAGCTGATTGGCCGAAAGGCAGACGCTGGTGTGTGAGCGCCAGCAGCTGGAATGAACGAATCGTGCTTGAAAACATGGCTCATGAATATTAATGATACTACGTGATTGGACGCCCCAGAAAGGTTGGAAGCCAGGTTCGTGCTATTGAAGAGATGCTAATCTATCCATCACAGCCAATGATGGTGCTGGCGTGAATAGGCCTATAAAGTATTGATAACATCAATACTATCGATTTTTAATCAACACAATTCCTTTCACTGCATGGGATTATTTTGGATGCCTGGGAAACATCATATTGTAATATAAATAAGACATTTTGCTTAGCTCTTCAGGCAAACCCAAACTTCAACACTTCTCATGATACACAGCATTCATTTAATGCTTGTAAATACAAGATTATCATGTGAAATTATCTTCCAATCATGTGACAGAGATAGAAACTCATGCAATGTCAACTCTCCATGGGGCAAGCTTGCCTCCCTGTTCATACCATGGTATTTCATTACACCTGTGACCAGCTGTCCAACAAATACACTACTACAGATGAAGAAAATGTCTGAAAAGAAATATCTGGGATTTTTATTGTCTTGTTTATGGTCATATTGGATCCTATGGGCAGTATTTGAAGCCCTAGTAAAATGACTAGAAACACACATTTCATATAGAGTGAACAGTCCACCCCACCTTTTCAGCCATCTTGGTTCTGGAAGTATTTCTCCCATTTCTTTTGAGATGATCTCAAAAACAAAAGGGATATGCAACTAACAAGACCACAGAAAATAAAATAAACACTACAGTTTCTGTTAAGGTTTTGTGTGCTTCTAGAGATAACCGTCATTTAGTCTTGATGAAAGAGATGTTGCAATACTATAGATAATACTGTGATGCAGAATAGTTTCAGGCCCTGGCCATATATTTGTGTGCCTTAGAAAAAGCAAACTCCAACTGTCCTAGATGTGTTTATTTTCAGGTGTGTGCTATCAGTTGTGTGTTGATGGCATTATTCTTCGCAGCAGGTGTGCAGGCTGTATGCTCTTCAGTGCTGTCTGTAGGGACTGTAGTGACGTCTGTGAAGGCTGGGTGGTGTTGGAGTGTGTGGTATACTCCTGATGTGTGTGTCAATGTCTTGTGTCGTTGGCTGTGTCCGCTCCGAACGCCTCTGACGCCCTTGTTTATTGCCGTGACCCATGATGCAGAGGCACAGGGGCAGCAAGGGAATCGCAGCTACACAAAAAGAGCAGGGTTTAAGTGACAGCATGTGGCAGCATTTATTCGTTTTTACGTTACCTACATGCATGTATGATATACAGGGCTGGACTGGGAAGAGAAATCGGCCCAGGATTTTACATGGTAACTGGCCCAAAACTAGGGGTGGGGTTAGCTGTCCTTTTCAGCATATCGCGGCACAGTTTTGTGGTCCGCTCTGCATAACGTGGTGGCTCATTTTTGCTTATCGTGTCACATTCGGCAGGTTTCACGGCCGACCCACTGGCCTGCTCGGTTCTCTCGATGGCCAGTCCGCCCCTGATTGGCCCCAAAGTGCGTCGGTCTACCGGGAAAATGCCAGATTACCAGTCCAGCCCTGATGATATTCAGTAGTCGTGTTTCCATCCAAGTTATGAATTTATGCAAAAAATCTGAATATCTTTGCCAATTAAGCTGTGTTTCAATTGCATGTGTTGGCACAAAATGTTATATATTTGTAGCCAATGGGAAAGCCTCTGTGGCTTTTAGATTTTTTTTAAAGTCGATTGAAAGACCTAATATAATGAAATTAAATACACAATACGCCAGTTAATTAATTTATATGAATTTATATGATTTATATGATTTTTCATTAAGACTGAGCTATCAGTCAAATTATTAACAGATTATTAAAATGCGTGTAAATGTAGCTTGTAGTACAGCATTAAAACTCTTGTGGGTTCTAGATCAACAACCACTATTAACTTAGTGTGCACCGTAGGTGTATAAGTGGAGATTCTTACCCTGGTTTGGATGTTTCTCCTCCCAGCCAGTGCAGAAGACACTGATGCACGAATTTGTACTGCTCCTAAAACACATACACACACATTGGCTTGTTAAAGGTGCACTCAGTAACTTTTTGCTCGTGTCATTTTGGACTTACAGTGACATCTAGTGGTGTGGATGCAGCATCATTTAAAATCAATAGTTTTCAGTCACAGATGCCATTATAGAAATTCACTATTCACAATCAGACATGATTAATTGAATCCAAGAGTGAGTGTCAAATAACAAGATGTTTACTGAGATTGAGAGAGTAGTGTTCGGCCATGTAGAATATAACAACTTTTATAATGTTACTGATATGACTAGAGTCCACATCTCATGATTTTATACATATGTTTCAAAATAACTATTCATTACTTTTGGAGTAAAACTTTTTTAATGGGGGAAAAAATTGCTGAGTGCACCTTTAAACATTGGCTGACAAGTTGGTGTGAACCCAGTGACAGAATTAGAGTGCAAAGGTTGTGTTGCAATGTTAAAGGAATGATCTGAGTTCAATACAAGTTAAACTTTATTTTTCAAAGAGATTAGTTTGATACCATTGCTTACTAAACTTCTCAAATATTTCAACTTCAATGTCATAACTTTGAAACATTAGTAAGCCCAGTTACTTACAGATGATACAAATGAAGCACATGATCTCATTTAATAAACAGGTTTAAACTCTCCGGAACGCTGACCTGTTTACTGTGCATAACTGTCTGCAGTAGTCCAAAGAGCTTAAAGGAATATTCCAGGTTCAAATGTACAAGAATAATGTTTACGTCTTGTGGCTATACTTTTGAAATAGTGTATTTTAGAGTTTCATTTATGTATTTTTTTAGATAAATATCAACCGGATGAGACTGGCCCAGTTCACTTAAATTGTAAGTGCCTTACTGAACCGTGTTTTTTTTTTTTTTTTTTTAAGAAGGTGGACAAATCGAAATAATTATTTGGTGGTTATCAACATTATGCCACAATTGGTGTTGACTGGGCTTAACTCATATTGAACCCGGAATATTCCTTCAATGCTGCTGTAGAATGTTTGTTCTCTTACAATGTTTTGGACCATCATGACTCTGCGTTTACGTAGATCTTGCACAGCCAGATGGACGTTAGGAGGAATTCCTCTTGCACACAGCTGCAGTAACCATAGCAACGCCACAAACGTGCCAGAACGGCCCACTCCTGCACTACACGAACACATATACAGAGAATAGGAATGGAAAAGTAAGATAACACCCTTCTGTAAATTACACACTGAAATGGTGGCAAAATTATTTTCTTTAATTAGAACACAGTGGCTATTTTCCAAAACCTAGTCAGCTAACTACTTAGCATTTTAAGGCATCATATGGCATGCCTCCATCATGAGGGCTGTTCCAGTGGTAAGGCTTAGTTTTTATTATAACATTAATAATTAATTCGATACCGAAGAACTATTAGTTAGTTAATAGAATAATTGACTACCCAATATTTGTTGTTAATACATGTTAATGCTTATTTGAGTATTCAATTGTAAGCTTAACAACTCCACAGTGCACGCCCACTTTTTTCAGCCATCTGGGCTCTGCAAGTATTTTTTCCATTAATTGTTTCATAAGGATTTCATACTTCATACAAGCCATGAACCAAACCAGCCAACTCCGAGGTGAATCACACCATTACAAACTAGCTTTCGCAAAGCAGCTAGAGTGTGTTTTCAGACCTGCAGTGCAGTACTGATGGTCCGTGGCCGGTGATATTGTCGAGGTACTGTTGTACATGTTCAGTGAATGTGCAAAGAGAGGATGCAGTCTGCGGTACCCCCTGATCAGGCCAGAGGGGGTAATGATAGTGAGTCACATGACGCACAGCCCAGAAACCCTGCTAAATACACAAACATATGGAATGATTTTCTGGACGTTATTCAAAAGGAATTGCAAATCGCGCATTACCATTTGCATTTTCGTTTAAGCGAACGCACAGTGACTGCCAGATTTCAAATGGAAAAGCAAAGTCCGTTTGCAACTGTGTTTCCCATATCTTACGAGTTTTGGCCCTGTCATATTTAAATAGCAATTTCAATTACCACGACTGTGAGTGACGTCTCTTCCCAAGACAAACACGCCCCATAGCATAATCCCACCCTTGACCCTGATTGACAGGTTTCCATGTAAGGCATCAATGGAAATACTAAGGGAATTAGTATTCCATTTGAGTTTTGGCTGGCTACATACGCGACAAATACTGAGAAAGTGAAAAAGCAGACGTGGTAATTAAAATTGCTATTTAAATATGACAGGGCCAAAACTCGTAAGATATGGGAAACACAGTTGCAAACGGACTTTGCTTTTCCATTTGAAATCTGGCAGTCACTGTGCGTTCGCTTAAACGAAAATGCAAATGGTAATGCGCGATTTGCAATTGCGTTTGGATTATGTGACATTTTATGCGTCCACAAATTGAAAACGCAAATCGCAAATACAATTTGCAATTCCTTTTGAATAACGTCCGGAAAATCATTCCATACAAACACACGCACATTCATTCATTCAAAGCATAAGACTTAGACTTTACACTTAAACAATAGGTCTGTTCCAAAATCTGGTGAGTTGCCTCGCTGTGCCCTGCCTATGGCAACATCTTAACTGACATGGAGCCTCATTAGAGAGCGATTTGGATACCTTAAAATGCTGCCTTTGGAGGTGGTGCACTAGGTTTTGGAACAGACACAAAATAAGTAGTTCACCCAAAACTGAAAAATCTATTATTATGAATTTACACTCATGTCATTGCATTGATTTTCTTTCTGCTATGGAACACAAACCACTGCAAAAAATATTTTAGCATATTTTTATGATCTACGAATTTCAATTTCATAACACATTTCCATCAAATTAAATTGTGTTATTTCTAGGCAAATTACTTAAAAAAAAAAAAAAAAAAGTTTATAGTTCAAGTCAGATGTTTACATACACTTTGTTAGTATTTGCATTGCCTTTAAATTGTTTAACTTAGGTCAGATGTTTTGGGTATCCTTCCACAAACTTCTCACAATAGGTTGCTGGAATTTTGGCCCATTCCTCCAGACAGAACTGATGTAACTGACACACACTTTTTCAGTTCTGCCCACAAACTTTCTATCAGATTGAGGACAGGACTTTGTGATGGTCTCTTCAATACCTTCACTTTTTTGTCCTTTTTTGGAGGTATGCTTGAGGTCTTCATCCATTTGGAAGACCCATTTGTGACTCAGCTTTAACTTCCTGGCTGATGTCTTGAGAGGTTGCTTCAATATATCCACATAATTTTCCTTCCTCATGATGTCATCTATTTTGTGAAGTGCACCAGTCCCTCCTGCAGCAAAGAACCCCCAAAACATGATGCTGCACCCCCATGCTTCACTGTTGGGACGGTGTTCTTCACCTTGCAAGCCTCACACCTTTTTCCTCCAAACATAATGATGGTCATTATGGCCAAACAGTTCAGTTTGTTTTCATCACATCAGAGGACATTTCTCCAAAAATTCTGATTGTTTTCCCCATGTGCACTTGCAAACTGTAGTCTGGCTTTTTATGGTGGTTTTGGAGCAGTGGTTTCTTCCTGGCTGAGCAGCATTTCAGGTTATGTCGATGTAGGACTCGTTTTACTGTGGATATAGATACTTGTCTACATGTTTCATGTTTCGCACCAAAATGTGTTCATCTCTTAGAGACAGAATGTGTCTCCTTCCTGAGCGGTATGATGACTGTGTGGTCCCATGGTGTTTATACTTGCATACTATTGTTTGTACAGATGAATGTGGTACCTTCAGGTGTTTGGAAATCGCTCCCAAAGGATGAGCCAGACTTGTGGAGGTCCACAATTTATTTCTGAGGTCTTCACTGATTTCTTTAGATTTTCCCATGATGTCAAGCAAAGAGACACTGAATTTGAAGGTAGGCCTTAAAATACAATTCAGTACACCTCCTATCTGAAGATAATTGGCTAATTGTTTAAAGGCTTCACAATCATTTTATGGAATTTTCCAAGCTGCTTAAAGATACAGTTAACTTTGTGTACAGTATATAAACTTCTGACCCACTGGAATTGTGATATATTCAACAATTGTTGGAAAAACTATTTGTGTCATGCACAAAGAAGATGTCCTGAACGACATGCCAAAACTATAGTTTTCTCATATTAAATCTGTGGAGTGGTTATATTTATTATATTTATATTTTGTATTTAATTTAGTTAAAGTCTTCTGAAGTCATATGATAGCTTTCTGTGTGGAACAGACCAAAATGTATGTTTTTATTCACTGATAATCTTCTCCAGTGGTGAAACTCTAAATTCTGATTCGCGTTTTGATTTTCAGACATTGCAGATCAAGATGCGTAATCCAGTTTTGATGTCAGTAACCTAGTTTCCATCCCCTTTTCATGCTGTTTTGTTATCGACAATGTGAAACTGCATATCATTTTTTTTTTGCGAAATTTGCAGTCTTCTGCCTGTTTCCATTCAAATGGCCTTTTACCGATAAAAATGGTGTGTGTGATGTCATGCTTAAAAAATCACTTTGTCGCACAAGTTTTGGTTTATCATAAAATAAATCTGCCCTTAAGCCGTTTCCATACAGAAATGTGTGTATATCACTAATTGTGTACCTTTCTCCTCCGAGATGTCCCTATTTTTATTTCCTTCGAGGTTTTAGTAAAATGGGGAGTATTGAGAATTCTTTGAAATTAACCAGCTTACTGACATTTTAATTTCAGAAATAAATGCAACCAGAAGACAAGGGAACAGTTGCCCTTCTGATGGGACTGTAATATTGGTCCTGATGTTGCGCCTATCGCAGGTTTCCACCGGTTCCGACCCAAAAGCGAATAGTAATGGCCATGTTCAAGCTGGCAACCTGTACCAAGTAGTGGGGAAACTTTCAGTCTTAGTATAAAGACTATCCATCAATGTGTATATGCTGTGTGTACGGCTATTAAAGAAAAATTGATGCGGTGTAATTTCAGGAATGTGTCATTTGTAAACCCTGATATTCAACAGGCTATTTTGAACAATCATCTAATTTAAAGCATTGCCATCACAACTGCAATTTTTTTATGTATTTTTTTCTCCCCAATTTGGAATGCCCAATTCCCAATGCTCTCTAAGTCCTCGTTGTGGTTTATTGACTCGCCTCAATCCGGGTGGCGAGGATGATTCTCAGTTGCCTGAGTATCTGAAACGTCACTCTGTGCAGTTATCACGTGGCTTGTTGAGCGCATTACAGCGGAGACGTAGCGCGTGTGAAGGTCCACGCTATTATCTGCGGCATCCACGGTCAACTCGCCACGGGCCCCACCGAGAGCCCCCAACCTGGCTGGATTCACTCAGCACACCCTGGATTCAAACTTGCGACTCCAGGTGTGGTAGTCAGTGTAAATACTCGCTAGGATACCCAGGCCCCACAACTGCAACTTTCAACGACCAACTGAACTTGTTTATTATCTAAAATTTATTTTGATAATAAAAAAAGTAGTCACGGCCTTGCCCTCCTCCTCGTCACAAGAGGATTAGATTTAAAATATTTAAAAGTTTTAACATTTTCAAAAGCTAATTTTCTAACAGTGAACTCCGCATTGGACATATAATTCTGATGATTTTTTACATTTAATACAGGGAATTGTGCTGGCATTTTTTCAAAAGCTAAACAATAATTGTTATAAAATTTGTATTGCTAAAAAGCACTCTGATTCTTTTCTCCTAGTATTTATTTTTAATCAAATTAACTCTTTGTGCACAGAAATGATATGTGTTTTGTATTGTGGGCTAATTTCATGACTGCCGTCTATTATTTTGAATGGTGTGGAAAAGAAACTTTAATAAATAAATGGATGGCTACCTTGATTAAACTAATCGCAAAGATTAGCCATTCATTTGTTCTCTGTGCATGACACAAGATGTGTTGGCACTCCTGGAAGTGTCATGATGCAGATGTGCTTGCAGCATTGGATCTGTGCAGGTATCCCGTTAAGACTAATCCATAACAGTGTGAGTAATGCTTCATGTACAGTAAATTGGCTTTCAAGGATGTATACCTTGTCGTCATGATTAACACAGGCTAACGATTGGGGTAAATTTTGTCATGTGACTTTGTATTTTTGCAATAATGCCATTTTCCTTTCCAAAAAGTGTTTCCAAGCCAGTTAAGCCATTTAAGTATTGACATAGAGTTTATGCACTAGAGTTAAACGGAAAAATATTATGTTGACACTTTTGAAATTTTAGCGATAATTTGCGTTTCCATCAACTATATCGGTAAACGCAAAAAAAAAACTTGGATGGAAACATAGTTAGTGATACCAAACACCATTGACTCTAGCGTTTGTCGTGGCAGCTTATAAAATACATAGTACATGAGTCTCAGATTATTTTATGCTACATTTAGGGTGTTATTTTGTTCTTGTTTTGGTTTTTGACCGCCTCAGTTCCCATTCACTTGTATTGTATGGAGAAAAAGCAGCTCAGACATTCTTCTAAATGTCTCCTATTGTGTTTCATGGAAAAAGAAATGTATTACAGGTGAGTAAGTGTTGACAGAATTCTCATTTTATGGATGAACTACTCTTTTAAATGAATAACTTGCTAGTCAAAGTGTAGTAATCATGATCCAACCAGCTTAAAGGAACATGCTATTTTACAGTTAAAGTGAAATGGAGTTCACGGCCAATGTTGCTTCTGTAATTTTACATTTTTCCAAGCGAAACAGGATATTCAATGAGAAAAAAAATGTCGGTGGTTGATTTGATCCACTGGAAATTGATTTCCTATATGACAGTTGGCTGGAGGAACATAGTTGAAAATGAAGATGACTTAGTGACATCAGCCAAACAGGATGTTTCAGAGGTGGAGCAAGTTATTACATTTGTATAAATTATTACGACAAACACTTTGTGTACAATAAGACCAAGAACATGTGTAAAGAACATAACTATGGTCAATTTTGATTTCCTGTTGACTTCAAATGCTTAGACCTTATTGTTTCCTCTTTGTTCATATTAATATGATAATGTGGTTTCCTGGACATATTTAATCGGAGAAGAACAGTGGATCACGCCATGTTCTTAATTCACCTGCTGTAAGCGGATTGTGGTGATGTAATATTCTGGGTGACGCTGGCATGAAACTGTGGTCACCTGCACCGTTCCATAACATCCTGTTCCTTGCTCGGGTGGCCAGTACTGATCACACATCACCTGTGCAAACAACAACCCGGCCCTGAGTATAATGAGTTTTGTGTGTTTTGTTGTTTGTGTGGGTAGAAAGTTGCAGCAAACCTTGCCATGCTCTGTCAGTGCGGTCACCATAACAATGAGCGGCACATTCTTCTCCCAGATCATCCACCAGAAATCCCCCATGGTGCACTGCAGAGGCGCTTGAGTGCAGATAAAATCATGCTCAGATGTCCCACCCTGCACACACAATCAACGTCAGTTATAGACAGTGTAGTCCAACAGTCTGAGATCACTTGTGAAAATGCTTGTATTTTGCACGTGATTTAATCAAATAAAAAATTAAATACAAATTTATTTAACAATTATCCAAATTTTTCCTGTGCAATCACTTGGCGGTGCCATAATGATTCTGATTGTCGCCGGTCTGTTTTCAATCCAGATGAGAAACAACAACCATTTTGTTTGTGATTTTTGTTTTAGTGGGTTTGAAAGGAGGACACAGGGAAATGGGCTTCTCCTGGCACAGATAAGATTTTTAGTTGGCCACTTCAAGGCTTACAGATTCACAAAACTCATTAGCTTCACAGACACCATGGACTCCCTTGTGCTAGGCTCTCTCTCCCATAAGCCGAATGCGGTCTGCGGATTCGGTCCATAAGACGCTGGAATGTAGCTGGTGCCCCAAACAAACCGAATGGAAGTGTCACAAATTGGTGTTGGTGCTGGATGAGGTTTGTATGACCCAGCAGAGGGGGAAACACGTCTGCATATACCTGTTGCATCTTGGCAACCTCTGGGTGGGAGGTGGTCTCTGCAAGTGACCGGGGAGAGAATTTACATTTTTGGATCAACTATCCCTTCAAGGCTGCACACGGCTCAAGTGAATCAGTGGATCATTTGTGTGAATGAGTTCATTCACATGAACCGTCTGAAAGAAGTGATTCACTTAATCAAATCAGTTTTCCCAGTGCTACATGAGAGAGTGGATGGTTCAGTTGAGTGTGACTCCCTCAACTCCACTGCTGCGTTCACAATACAATGTAAAGTGAAAATGTAGCTCTCGATACTGGAAATGTTACACTGTTAAAAATGCAATTAAGTTAATAGGGTTGTTACTTTTAGTTAACTACTCCCCAACACAAATGCTCGTATAACCGGTCCTGCTTGACCTGCCCCAAGCGGGAATTGAACCGAGGCCTCCGGCATGGGAGGCAAGTGTGCTAATGAGCAGGCTAAAGACTACAGCCCATAGTGACAGTTGCTAGTGCACCTCTTGAGGCCCGGGGAGTGAGGTTTACATGCACTGCACAGCTATTACGTACCAGCTGGCTCCCGTTACACCCCCTCAATTTTACACAAATTGGGATCTTCTGGTGTTATTGAACATTTCTCAACCTTCCCAGTCTTACAATGCCCCTGTCCCAACTTTTTTTGGAATGCGTTGCAGACATAAAATTTAGAATAAGTTTATATTTGTTAAACATTAATAAATAAATTAAAGATGAGTTTTAAATGTTAAAACGTTATGTTGTCTATGTCCTATTTTCAATTGGATACAGGTCAGAAGAGTAATTGTTTACATTTAATTCATGAATTAATACATTTTATTAACTGTCCAAAATTTTGGAATTGAGGTTTGTAATTGAATGTGGGGGAAAACCTTTTCCTTCAAAATTTCTCCTTTTTGTTCCACATAAAATCATTTCAGTCACATCATTTTCATCACTGGGTGAACTATCCTCTAAACATAGTCAATGTCAATCTTTAATATTTCTTCAATTTACATTTAAAAAATATTTCTAAATCTTGCTGTTCAATGTGGTTTGTGACATTTCGCCCCACAGTATGCATCTTGTGACTAGTTCTTTTTAGACTGGTTTGACTGACTGAAACAAGACATTTTGATAATTGATCTTGTTTTCTGGTTGATAATTGATTGGCTGGCATACTCACAGGCACATAGCTGGCATTGATGTAGTCAGAGTGGAGCTTGGAGTCCAGCAGAGAGAGCTGAACACGAGTGTGGTCATCTGATCAACCAATCACAACTCATTAGAACAGACATGAAGGCTTATTTTATGCTCAATTGAATGATTCAACTTATTTCATATATGAATAGTCCTATACATATTGACATACAAGGTAAGATGAAGGGGTATCTGTTTTTCTTCTTGTTGGCATCTAGTTGTCCAGCTCTGCAGGTGAACTCTCTGCCAACATCTTCCAGCTCCTGAAAACCAAACATCAGGCCATCAGTGTATGACCTTATCACTGCAAACTTACATGGATGGACGATTTAATTAAACTCATTATTTGAAACAAATCACAATATAGTACAAGCACAAACTTAGATCTTTACACTTTAAATGCTATACAATCTACAGCACGTAGATTGCAGATTATGAAGTTGAACTTAAGTGCTTCATTATGGGAGCTGTCCAGTCCAAACTGGTGCTGATCGCTTTGGCCAGATGTCCAGGAGTTTTCTCAAATTGAAAATAATATGGAAATACTAACAAACATAGAAGTTGTTTGTAACCGTGTCACAGTGCCAAAACGTATGAACTATTACAGAATTTAAATAAAGAAATAATGATGGCTTTAGTAAGTCTGAGTTTCAAATGTAATGATGCTCAATCATAGAGATTAATGAAAGTAACGTGAATGTACGCTTTTTGAATCATAAGGGGCTCTCACATAGCCTAAAGTTTGGTTCCTTTGGCTGGAAACTGAGCAAATGCACACAGAACAGGATTAAAATGATGGTCAAAAGTACTGAACTACTTAAACACATGTCTAAATATGAATAGATCATCTGGTTAGAGTGTGAGGCACTGGACAGATATAACCCCTGCTTAGGCGTACTTTTAAAAAGACTATAGACAAGCCTGTTTGAAACATCCACTGATGGAAGGAGAGGAAGAGACAGGGAATGTCTAATTGCACACTCTCACTTTGTTAACCAAATTTGAATAATTTATTAGGCATATGTAAGTTTAAACCACATGGTCACATTACTCACATACTGTATTTGCAGAGACTGCCTATTTATTTCAGAGCAATTTATTTCAACACTTTTTAATCCTCTGAAATAGACTTAGACAATGGACTTCCAATGACCAAAATATATTAATACAATTTGAAAGGTACCAGAAAGATATGTTTAAGTTGCACTTAATGGACTTAAGATCTCAGTAGGTGTCTCAGCGAGTATTGACGTTGACTATCACTCCTGGAGTCCCAAGTTCGAATCCAGGGCATGCTGAGTGTCTCCTAAGATCCCAGGTCTCCTCAGCAACCAAATTGGTCCAGTTGTTAGGGAGGGTAGAGTCACATGTGGTAACCTCCTCATGGTGGTGATTAGTGATTCTCTCAATGGGGCGTGTGGTGAGTTGTGTGTGGATCGTGGAGAGTAGCATGAGTCTCCACATGCTGTGAGTCTCCGCGGTGTCATGCACAACGAGTCACGTGATCAGATGATCAGATTGACGGTCTCAGAAGCGGAGGCAACTGAGATTTGTCCTCCACCACCCATATTGAGGTGAGTAACCGCACCACCACGAGGACCTACTAAGTAGTGGGGGGAATTGTGCATTCCAAATTGAGAGAAAAGGTGATAATAACAATAATGAAAAAGATAGATTTAAAGCTCTCGTAAATGTAAGAACATTTTTACAAACTACTTAGATAACGATGCTTTTGAGAACTGCGCCTTAGAAATTAAGAACTACTTAAGTGCTGCTAACATTCTACTTAATGCTTCGGGAAAACCAGCCATGGTCAGTTAGCGATTCTATAACACTAGTCTCGTGTTAACACATATCATTTTTTTATAATGTAATGCATATTGTAATGTTTAGAATGTCATGTGGTTTTACTTTTTTGAAACTTCCAAAGTGTATATTTGAACCTTTATCCGGTTCAGTTCCTTCTCCATAGACTTCCATTACAGCAAATGTGATTTTTGACTGGTTTACAAACTAAGTTGAAATGATTGCCTTCACTTATCAACCGCATGTCACAGATACTGTCCATAGAGCTTCATTTTTTATTGAACCTGAAACCATTTATATATACAGCCTTTAATAGATGTTGTTATACCTTACATCTTAAATCATTTATTTAAGTTTTAATTTCTTACCTCAAATTCCTGTCGGTATCCTGCATTGTCATTGGTTGCGAGAGACTGACAATTTTACATTGAAACAATCAGGACTGTGTTTCCCAAAAGCATCGTAAGGCTAAGTAGATTAAAGAAACCATTGAACCAATGGTCTCTACGATCAAATTAGGTTAAGCCCAGACTGGTTATGCATATGTCTATAGAGTGCAATAGCACCCTT
Organism: Xyrauchen texanus; assembly: GCF_025860055.1. NCBI lineage: Eukaryota > Metazoa > Chordata > Actinopteri > Cypriniformes > Catostomidae > Xyrauchen > Xyrauchen texanus. Next base: position 2,582,407 of record NC_068312.1, read on the forward strand.
CTGGGTTCCGGAAGTATTACAAAGTTACATTTTTGGCAAAAATGTATTTGAAAATCAGACAAAAAGACAATGGTACAAGACTATATGAAGGTATATTCAGATGTATATAAATATATAAGTAGTTTGAGAGTGTAGGGAGACGGACTCGATCGGACAATTCGCAGTTTATCATGGAAGTGTGCGGTCGCTACAGAGCTCTTTTGGCACACTTTGTTAGCCGTAATTCTCTGATTGGTGGATCTTTCTCTTAAGGATTATGGGTAGTGTAGTTCTTTACCAGAAATGCCACTATTAAACAGGTTTTTAAAAACGAATTTTAAATAATGCAGACAGAAACATCTACCATTAATTAACAACATCACAGATCATGGTAGGTCTGAACTGTATTTAAACGTTTATAAGTTGTTATTAAACAGCTTTGTCAATTTAATTTTTAGGAATTGGGCACTGCTTCTCTTTGCCGTCTTGACTCTCTGTATCTTTAGCGACAGACTAATTAGACAGTGTTCATGTCTGTTTATTTAATTATGCTAAGTAATCTTGTGATTAGTGTGATAATGAGAAGTCAGATGTTCATTATTTACTAAATAAACACCAACAGAACTCCAATGCAAACCAGAGGTGGATTTCAGCTTTTTATTTCTTCTCACACAATTTCAACGCAACTCAATATTGTCCATGTATTTATTTGTTTGGATACTAGTCATATAAAAAGCAGGATAATGTACAGCCAGCCGGTTGTTATTGCAAATTAAACACCTTCAGGGTGTTGCAAGAGATGATCCTGTCACGGTTTAAGAACCATCATACACATATTATTCATTCAGACTGCTGATTCTTCTTACCTCATCTTAAAGTGCCTTTCATCTAGCTTTGACTTCTATCCATGTGTCCAGTAAGTGTTTTATTGTTTTGTTCTTGAAATCATGAGCATGAAACGTTGTACACTGTGCTTCAAGGGTGTTTGAGAACGGACTGGTAATGCCAAGATTTTCTGCTACTGTGATTCAGACGTCCATTACCATCAATCAGTCTGCTCCTACATGTTAAACAACAATATCAGCAAGATTTGACAATGTGATTTTCAATCAAATGCAGCAAAATTTGTCTCAGTTCTTCATTTAACTACTGTTACAAATTAGTCTCAGATGTTTCTCCAACAAATCCTTAGTAGAAATGAAAATGAGTCAATTGTTTGCATACCGTATGAGTACAGATTTATACAATTAATGCCAATAGATCATTTGGTCTTGGAAGAATTTGGTGAGAAATGTTTAATTATTCATTCAAATTAGATTGAGATCTCTGACTTTTGATTGCAGACTTAACTGTCATGGCACAGTTTGAGTCTCAGTTTGAGACATAGTTGAGATCCATTTTAAAAGGGACAGTTCATCCAAAAACGAAAATTCTCTCACCATTTTACAATTTTTACTCACCCTTATGCCATCCCAGATGTGTATGCCTTTATTTCTTCTGCAGAACACAAATGAAGATTTTTTGAAGAATTTCTCAGCTGTTTTGGTCCATACAATGCAAGTGAATGGGTGCCAAAATTTGGGAGCTCCAAAAAAAAATCACGTAAATCAGCATAAAACTTTAAACCATGTCTTAAGAAGTGATAAGATAGGAAAGGATGAGAAACTGATCAATATTTAAGTCCTTTTTTACAATAAAGTCCACTCCATGCTGTCAATCTCCACTTCACTTTCACATTCTTTTTCTTGTGTTTTTGGTGATTCACATTCTTCATGTATGTTACCCCTTACTAGGAAGAGAGAAGTATTTCAAGCAAAAAAGGACTTGAATATTGATCTGATTCTCACCCACACCTTTCATATTGTTTCAGAAGACATGGATTAAACCACTGGAGTCATATGCATAAGACTATCACAATCAGTGTAGAGTTTAGAGTATACAGCATTCAGCCCAGAATACTCTCTCTTAAATTTGATACAATTTTGAACTAGGCTTGCTTGCACATTTCCATATTTAGGCTAATTTATTAATATAGTTTTCTATCTCTTTTATTACCAACACATTTTATTTATTATTGTTCTTTTATAAATATATCTCTTTTTTTCTTTCTTTGTGAAACACTTCGTATTACATCTAGAAATTGATGTGCCTGTATGTTACAATATGTGTCACCACTAAACTAGCTTCCCATCTGTCTATAAGCCACACATTTGACAGTAGTTATTTACATGAGTTTTTCTGGTGTTGTTTGGACTCTGATCTACTTCAGGTCCTTTCCCCGATTTCAGTCTTTGCAGTAGGCCTACTTTCTCCATATACATTTTTTACCTATTCATAGTAGCCCATTATTGTTGTTAATAACTGCCATTTCTCAACAGTTCTGTAACTTTCTGATGTGGATGTAACTCATCAAATGGTTATTGTGACTCGTGAGCCGTTCGTTTTTACTTTGCCTTTACACAGAAGCCGCATCTGCAGCTGCATAAATGTATTTACATAGCATCAATCGCAGGGAAATAACGTATCATGCGCTCAAATGATATATTTGTGGAAATAACATTGCCAACTTAATTGATACTGTAGCACAGCTGAAAGCATGATGATTGTTAAGATGTGCTGGTGCAGTTGCCAGATATTAATTCCAGGAATCATTATACATGAAAGAGGTTGCATTTCTCTTGCAATTCGTTAGTGCTATCAGACCTATTTCAAAAACACAACCCCTTTACTTTGGTTTTAACCCACGATTGTGTTTTCAAATTAGCCAATTTTAACATGAAGCCCTGGCCACACTGCACACGAGAGAGAACGTGTTAACAGCATTCATCTGTGCTCCTCAGAAAAACAATCAATTTTCTCAATTGATTGACAATATTTTTTCTTTATGCCTTATTTTATGTTAATTATGACAGAAGTATTGTAAAAGTATTCTTCCAAAATTGTATAAAGTAACTTTATTCTGAATACAGGTGCTTGAAAACGTAAGGGACTCTGATGAGTCAATTGTAGTTGTTTCTGTTGATGTATTTTAAGACCTACCTTTAAACTCAGTGTCTCTTTGGTTGTCATCACAGGAAAATCAAAAGAAATTAGCCAAGACCTCAGAAATAAATTGTGGGCCTACACAAGTCTGGTTCATCTTCTGGAGCGATTTCCAAACATCTGAAGGTACCACATTCATCTGTACAAACAATAGTACACAAGTATAAACACCATGGGACCACACAGCCATCATACCGCTCAGGAAGGAGACGCATTCTGTCTACTAGAGATGAATATATTTTGGTGCGAAAAGTGCAAATCAATCCCAGAACAGCAGCAAAAGGAGCTTGTGAAGATGCTGGAGAAACATGTAGACAAGTATCTATATCCACAGTAAAACGAGTCCTACATCGACATAACCTGAAAGGCTGCTCAGCAAGTAAGAAGCCACTGCTCCAAAACCACCATAAAAAGCCAGACTGCAGTTTGCACATGGGGAAACAAATCAGTCTCTACTATTATTCTGAAATTTCACATTCTTAAAATAAAGCAGTGGTCCTAACTGACCAAGACCGAGAATGTTTTTTTATGATTAAATGTCAGGAATTGTGAAAATTTTAGTTTAAATGTATTTGGCTAAGGTGTATTTAAACTTCTGACTTCAATTGTATATAAATACAATATCAACAATAAACTTATAAGGATAAAAAACTCCAGCCAAAGTGCTTCAGGGAATCAGGATGCTAAAGTGGCCAGTTCACCAGTGAATCTTCAAGCGGCGAGGCGGAGTAAATGTTTGCTGGAACACTGCAGGAGAACAGTCTTCTCACTGCCATGAAGATCCCACCCGCTGACTTGTGTATGTCGACAGCGAAGTTGTAGAGGGCTTCTAGATGAGAGAGATACTCGCAGTCTTGAAGGAAGAAAGTTCTGAGGAATGGTGTTTGCATGCTCGCTTTTATACCGGGTGCGACTTAAACACCATAGCCAATCTTAGAATTGCCGTTATTGTAGAAGGGTTTCAACTAGGTCATCGAAAAAAGGATTTCCCATATGTGTCAGAATAATGCAATGTCGAGTGAACTGAATTGTAAGGGAACTATAGTTAATTTAATAAAAAAACATATAATATAAAATACAGGAGTTCCAAAACTACAGTGTAAATGTAAACCTGACCAAAACTAAAGAGAGACATATTTTAAAAATGTAAAAATATTTTGATGTTTAAAATTTTTTTTCATGTTATTTATAAGTTTTTAAAGCCCTAAAAGGAAATCATATACCCCTATTTTATTATTTGATTTATATCTCTGAGGTTAAATATGATATATAACAGTTTATAACAATTAATCGTCATAGCTCTAAATCAGACAATTAATCATCATAATCGCAATTATTTTTTGACACTTAATTGTATAAATATATTTCATAATTGTGAGAGGCTTATGTATGGATTACTTTTATGCTGTATAAATGTGCATTTTGGAGCTTCAAAGTTGTGGTCACAATTCACTTATATTGTATGGACCTACAGAGCTGAAATATTCTTCTAAAAATCTTCATTTGTGTTCTGCAGAAGAAAGAAAGTCATACACATCTGCAGTGTTGGGGAGTAACAGAATACATGTAATGGGATTACGTATTTAAAATACAAAATATAAGTGTCACGAATGTAAGGCAATGAAGGCAGACGAAGGTTGAGGATCCAAATGCAGCTTACTTTATTGTTAACAAAAACACAAAGGAAAACCCTCAGTGGGGAAATAAACATAAATAGAGAACTCGGGCAGGGAATACAGACCAGGGTAACAACATTCACAAACATTCAACGACTGACAGAGACTGAACAAACAGACAGGGTTTAAATACAAAAACATGGGACAAAGGTATACATAACAGAGCCCCCCTTCAAAGGATCGGATTCCAGACGATCCTAAAGAAAAAAACCAAGGACAAAAACTCACAAAAAACAAAATGAGGGCACCAGGGGCAGACAGGCAGACCAGGGGGGCACAAGAGCAAGAGGGCAGTCCAAGGGGCACAGAGGGCAGGCAGGAAGTCCAAGGAGGCAACGAGTGGCAGACAGGCAGTCCAGGGGGGCAAAGATTGGCAGACAGGCAGTCCAGGGAGGCCGAGAGGACAGGCAAGCAGTCTATGGTGGCACAAAGGGACAGGTTTAGGGGGCCAGGGAGGTATCGACCGGGCAGGGACAGGTTTAGATGGCCCGGGGGCTGGCCATAAGGCAAGGGCCGGCTCAGGGGGCCTAGGAGGAGGCCACAGGATAGAGGCCGGTTTTAGTGGCCTGGGAGATGGCTGTGAGCCAAGGGCCGGTTCAGGGGACCTGGGAAGTGGCCACAGGACAGAGGCCGGTTTTGGTGGCCTAGGAGATGGCCATGGGGCAAGGACCGGTTCAGGAGGTCTGGGAGCTGGCCTCAGGGCAAGGACAGGTGCAGGAGGTCTGGGAGCTGACCTCAGGGCAAGGACGGGCTCAGGTGGCCTGGGAGCTGGCCACAGGGCAAGGATAGGTTCAGGAGGCCTGGGAGCTGGCCACAGGGCAGGGACAGGTTCAGGAGGCCTGGGAGTTGACCACGGGATGTGGGTAGGCTTGGGGGTCCTGGGTGGTGGCCGCAGGATAGGGGCCGGCGGTGGCGTGTGAGGCGGAGCCAAGGAGGACTTCGGAGGCGGAGCCGTAGAAGACTTGGGAGGTGGCGCCGAAGGAGGCGTAGGCAGGACCGTGGGGGGCTTAGGAGGCGGAGCCGAGGGAGGCCCAGGGGGCGGAGCCGAGGGAGGCCCAGGAGGCGGAGCCGGGAGAGGCGGAGCCGGGAAGGAACTAGGAGGCGTCGGAGGCGAGGCTGAGGGAGGCTTCGGAGGCGGAGCCGGGAGTGGCTCTTGCGGCAGGGCCGTGGGAGGCTAGGGAGGCGGAGCCGTAGGAGGCTCGGGTGGCGGAGCCGCAGGAGGCTCGGGTGGCGGAGCCGCAGGAGGCAGAGCCGAAGGAGGCTCGGGAGGCGGAGCTGCAGGAGGCAGAGCCATAGGAGGCTCGGGAGGCGGAGCCATAGGAGGCTCGGGAGGCAGAGCTGTGGGAGGCTCGGGAGGCGGAGCCGTAGAAGGCTGAGCCATAGGAGGCGGAGCCCTGGAAGGCTCGAGAGGCTCGAGAGACTTGAGAGGCGGAGCACTGGAAGGCTCGAGAGACTTGAGAGGCGGAGCCCTGGAAGGCTCGAGGGGCTTGAGAGGTGGAGCCCCAGGAGGCTCGGGAGGAGGAGCTCTGGAAAACTTGGGAGACTTGAGAGGCGGAGCCCTAGAAGGCTCGGGAGGAGGAGCCCTGGAAGACTCGAAAGACTTGAGAGGCGGAGCCCTAGGAGGCTCGGGAGGCGGAGCTCTGGAAAACTCGGGAAGCTCGGAAGGCAGAGTACTAGGAAGCTCAGAAGGCGGAGCTCTGGAAAGCTCGGAAGGCTCGAAAGGCAGAGTACTAGGAAGCTCGGAAGGCGGAGCTCTGGAAAGCTCGGAAGGCTCGGAAGGCAGAGTACTAGGAAGCTCGGAAGGCAGGGCACTGGGAAGCTCGAGAGGAGCTGACTCTTGGATGGGCGCGACCACTGGCGCTGGCCTTTGGACGGTCATGGCTACTGGCGCAGGCTCTTGGACGTCATGGCTACTGGCGCTGGCTCAGGGACGGTCGAGGCTACTGGCGCTGGCTCAGGGACGGTCGAGGCTACTGGCGCTGGCTCAGGGGTGGTCGAGGCTACAGGCGTTGGCTCAGGGGCAGTCGAGGCTACAGGCGCTGGCTCAGGGGCGGTCGAGGCTACAGGCGCTGGCTCAGGGGCGGTCGAGGCTACAGGCGCTGGCTCAGGGGCGGTCGAGGCTACAGGCGCTGGCTCAGGGGCGGTCGAGGCTACAGGCGCTGGCTCAGGGGCGGTCGAGGCTACAGGCGCTGGCTCAGGGGCGGTCGAGGCTACAGGCGCTGGCTCAGGGGTGGTCGAGGCTACAGGTGCTGGCTCACTGACTTCTGAGGCGACAGGCACTGGCTCACTGACCTCGGAGGCGACAGGCACTGGCTCACTGACCTCGGAGGCGACAGGCACTGGCTCACTGACCTCGGAGGCGACAGGCACTGGCTCACTGACCTCGGAGGCGACAGGCACTGGCTCACTGACCTCGGAGGCGACAGGCTCTGGCTGGGTTACCGTGGTATGCGCCGGCTTGGGTTCGCTGGGCGCTGAGGGCAGAGCCAAGAGGGGTTTAGGGCACGGGGCTGCGGCAGGCGGAGGCTGGAGAGCAGAGACCTTTCCCCTTCTCCTCTTCCTCCGGGCTGATGCGACTGGCGAAGCTGGGACGCTGTTCCTGGTCAGCGTGGCTTCAGGTTCGCTGGCCGTGGCTGGCAAGGGCTCCGGCTCGCAGACCGGGGCAGGCGTGGGTGCAGGCTCACTCACCGTGACATGCATAGGCTCTGGCTCGCTCACCGTGACATGCGTGGGCTCTGGCTCGCAGACCGGGGCTGGCGTGGGCTCTGGCTCGTAGACCGGGGCAGGCGTAACAGGGAGAGCCTGGGACGGCTGAAGAGTCTCCACAGTAGGTGGGGAGGTAGGGTCCTTCCCAGCATGGCCCACGGTGAACGGGGAGCCGCACAACAATAAGGTCAACTCCAGGAAGTCGCGGAGAGTCCAGCCGCGTGATGCCGGCGGCAGCCAGCCACTCAGGTTTTCCCTGAAGAAGACCACAAGGGAGGTGTCCGGGAAGTCCGCAACAGCCGCAAGACCAAGGAAGTCGCGGACGTGGGCCTCAATCGGACGGTCCTCTTGCCTTAGGCAGAGCAGGTGGTATCTGGCACGTAAAACCGCTGGATCCATGGTGGTCAGTCGTTCTGTCACGAATGTAAGGCAATGAAGGCAGACGAAGGTTGAGGATCCAAATGCAGCTTACTTTATTGTTAACAAAAACACAAAGGAAAACCCTCAGTGGGGAAATAAACATAAATAGAGAACTCGGGCAGGGAACACAGACCAGGGTAACAACATTCACAAACATTCAACGACTGACAGAGACTGAACAAACAGACAGGGTTTAAATACAAAAACATGGGACAAAGGGGCCAATGAACAAACAGAACACAAACTAGATGACAAGGTGATTAACAGAAACCAAAGGCAAATTAACAAGGGCAGGTGAAAACAATGACAGAGAACACGAACGCTAACAAGTAGACTATGGAGTTAAACAAGGGACAAAAGTGAAAACTAAGGAGTGCAAAAGTGACAAAAATGGCAAACAAAAGGGCAACAGTGAAACAAGACAAGGTATACATAACGATAAGTAACTGTATTCAACAACAGTTACAATTTAAATCATTGGTAATTAGAATACAGTTACATTCAAAAAGTATTTTGATTACTGAAGAGATTACTTTTGCATTTTATTGTAATTTGTTTCATTTCATATTTACTGCTTTCAGATAGAAAACATTTATTCATATAAATGATGTGATTCAAAGTACATTTGAGCAGCGGTGAAACATTTTCTGATGATGTGTTACATTCATACGAGCAGACAGAGAAGTAAGTTTGATGTCAGTTTGGAGCAGAAGAAATAGAACTAAACCTTGTGTAAATTGTCAGCTTTACGCTAATCTAAAATGCTATTTCTAGCCATTTTATATGCACATGTGACCAGACACCATCATATTTATTTATCAAGAAAATTCACTTTGGATCATAATTTATTTTTTTCTAGTAAGATCTTTGATATTAGGGCAAAAATCATATTATTGATGATAATTTTTTTTATTGTTTTAAAGTAATTTTTTTTTAAATCCTTAAAACAAGATCAGTTTGATTGATCTTGTTTTAGAAACAACACTGCATAAGATATTTGGGGTTTTCAGAGAATGTATTAACATGTGTATTTTGAGTTTTTATAGTCAAAACAAGTGAAAAAAATCTACCAGTGCTGAAGAAGTAATCCAAAGTATTTAGAATATGGTACTGACCTTGAGTAATCTAATTGAATACATTGCAAATTACATTTTACAGCATATATTCTGTAAAAATGATGAGAGAATGTTCTGTTTTGGGTGAACTATCCCTTTAAACTATAGAGGAGATAAATGTAAAATTACTAGAACATCTGAGAAGCAGGAGCCTTCAGCTTAAGTCTGCATTTGCCCTAAATGTAACTGCATTGCTGTCTAAATAGAGGAATCAATATTAAGAGTTCTCATTTGGATCATGATGTCGGTGTAAAAAACATTGAAAAATCGGAATTTACTCAAAAGTTAGTAAAAGAGGAAGTTGATTGCTTACCTTACCGGAGGAATGATCTTAACGGGTGTATGTTCAATAGTATGAAACGAGAGAGAAAGAGAGAGAGAGACAGAGACAGAGAGAGAGAGAGAGAGAGAGAGAGAGAGACAGAGAGACAGAGAGAGAGAGAGTCAAACGAGAACAGTTTATCCTGTTTGACTAATGGAATATGACACAGCGCAAAGCTATTTCATCTCTTTGTGTCTTTGTTTCTCTCACACTTGCTATATGCAAATGTGAGTGTTTATATGAAAATGACTTTACATTTATAACTTACCATTGTGTTGATATTGTTAATTGTAAAAAGGCAAAACAAATTAACTACACCAACACTGACATTTAAAGTTAGCAATTTTGTTTTAATGTAAAGGTATGCAGTAAATGTTCCTACTCCCTGATTGATTTCATTGAAAGAAGAGTTTTGTGATATCTCACCGCTCTGTGACAGCACTAGACCTTGTACACAGCAGCAAACAAATCGGGCCATTCGCAGGGGAAAGCGAAGCCCTGTAACCATTGTGACCCATTCATTTCTATGGGGGAGAAAAATCTGATAGATTTGACAAATTTATGAACGAAAACCTTGGTCAAAAAGCTGTTGTATAGCCTTTTGCACTTCAAACAAAGCCAAAAATCTGGAACTACATTTGTATTGCCAACCAAACCAACAAATATCAAAAAGAGTCAACTTACGAGAACTTGCAGACGGAACTTACGCTTACATTTTTTTATTTGATTGTATCTAGACCATGTTAAACTGCTTTGTTTATCATCAACACTTTCATTTATACCTTTTAAAATGATTAATCATTAAATGAGTGTTCAAAAATAGTTCACATTTAAGAAGTGAAACGTGATATGGCTGATATGAGTTAAATGGAAGAAACTTAATTATATTTGTATTACAATTTACAGCCTCAGCAGTCAATACAAGTAAGCTTATAAGTTTATAAGGCTTGTACAAATTTTAATAAACATGAAATATAACATGCAGCAATATGCGATTTTACAACAGTCATTCGCTGCCTCCTGACGCACCCCCGCAAGATGTCTAAATCCAACACTGATTTTAACACTCGGTAGCAGATAAATCCACAAATAATCAAACATACTTAGTTGACTTAGGACTTCCTGTCAAGCAGATGCCAGGTGGTAAGAATGGGCAGCAACACCTCCTCATCACTGACCCTCAACTCTGGAGCCCCAAAGGGCTGGGTTCTCAGCCCACTCCTGTATTCCCTATACACACATGACTGTGTGGCAACACACAGCTCTAATACCATCATTAAGTTTGCTGACGATACGACGGTGGTAGGTCTGATCACTGACAATGAAGAAACAGCCTACAGAGAGGAGGTGCACACTCTGACACACTGGTGTCAGGAGCACAACCTCTCCCTCAACGTCAGCGAGACCAAGGAGTTTGTGGTGGACTTCAGGAGGAAATACAGAGAACACAGCCCCATCACCATTAATGGAGCACCGGTGGAGAGAGTCAGCAGTTTCAAGTTCCTCGGTGTCCACATCACTGGGGAACTCACATGGTCCATCCACACTGATGCCGTTGTGAAGAAGGCTCACCAGCGCCTCTTCTTCCTGAGATGGCTGAGGAAGTTTGGAATGAACCACCACATCCTCACACGGTTCTACACCAGCACTGTAGAGAGCATCCCGACTGGCTGCATCACCGCCTCGTATGGCAACAGCAAAGCCCTTCAAAGGGTGGTGCGAACTGCCAGACACATCATTGGAGGTGAGCTTCCCTCCCTCCAGGACATCTATACCAAGCGGTGTGTGAAAGCTGAGGATCATCAGAGACTCCAGTCACCCGAGTCATGGGCTGCTCTCTCTGCTACCATCAGGCAGGCGGTATCGCAGCATCAGGACCCGCACCAGCTGTCTACATGACAGTTTCTTCCCCCAAGCAATCAGACTTTTGAACCTTGATCGCTCACGATACAAATATCAGCACTGCACTTTATTAGCCTCAGACTGGACCCACATTTTATACTTCACTTAATAACATACTGGCAACTGACTATCAACCGACAGCTGAATGTCAGCACAACACTTAGTATTTATTTCTACTGATTACGTTTCTACGAGATTTTACCAGCTCCACCAGAGGGGACCATTGGAGATAGAGCTTCTCAACCACCAGTGCGAGAACACAAAGAAGCTCTCTGTTAGTGGCCTGTGCACCCTCTTCACTCTCGCTACAGGGAGGGGCTGTAACATTCTCTATGGTCCATTTTTCCATGTGTGATGCGGTGAAGGACATGGCATCATCACCATTAGAACCACCAAATACAACACTGTGTTCTTCCAAAGAGGGCCAGAGGTCGTCACATGCATACTGCAGACCGGTACGAGGACGCAGCATGGGAAGATCGAGGGGCTCATGGGGCTTGCGTCGGCACAAGATTCTCTTCTGATACTTCTATCTGTACCTTACGGCTCCATCATGCTTCCTCATGTGGTGCCTCGAGACTTGACGCAGAGGAAGCAGTTGGGAGGGCACAGGAGGCAAAATCTTCCCTCAGAATGAGGGTCACCCTAGAGCGGAGCACCCGATAACTCATGTCCTCAGCATTGAGGGCAGTCTGTCCCCATGAGAGCCGCTTCGGCGTGGGCACGGCCCAGGCACCAAACACAGCTCTCATGAATACTAGCAATGCGACATCTTTAAAAGGATGCATATACACAAGCGTCTCTTTATCAAATGTTTTACATCACGTGGATGAATGTACGGTATTATGTTATATAGTATATATTTCAAAGGATACATCTCCTGCTGGAATGCTGCGGGAAGTGGGTAGGTGTCTCGTTGAAGTGAAGAACCTGATGCCGGTGGCTAGAATCTTCGGCGGAACACTAGAGTGGTGAGTGAATCTTTCGCTGCAGGCGATAAACATCCTTTTGCGTCTGCAGGGAAGTCCCATCTGCAGGAGGGTGTACATTGACGGCAAAAAGAGGGCTGTTCAAGACGAGATGATTGTCATTGTCAAGACGAGACAATGTCAAGTTAAGTTGTTTTTATCTCTATAGCGCTTTTCACAACACACATCATTTGAAAGCAGCAGTACTGGAATTCATGCATTAAAAAAAATGAAACTGTAATAGATATATCATGTCTTACAGTGATCATTGTGTAGTTTGATTAAATATTAATGTGTATAGAAATTAAATAATTAATAATAATTGTATTTAGAACCCCTGTGAGCAAACTGAAGGTGAAAGTGGCAAGGAACACAAAACTCCATAAGATGTTGGTTAATGTAGAAAAATCACCTTCAGCTCACTGTGGGGGACAGTTCCCCTCTGGTTAAACAGCATGAATATAATACCAATATTATTTATTAGTGTGCAGCGCAAGTCATGGTTTTAAATTTGCAAATTAAATAAGAGTTAAGGTCCAGTGTTTTAAAATGACATTTTTTTTTCTTTATGAACTTTAAGATTAATTAATTATTTTTAGAGGTTTTTGGTCCAATCATTAGTACCTTTGTTTTGTTGGAATTGAGTAGAAGGAAATATCTGGACATCCAATCTTTGATTTCATTGATTCACTCATTCAATTTTGAGAATTGTGAATTTTCGTTGGCTTTAGAAAAATAACAGTCTGCATAACAGTGGAAACCTATTCCTTGATTCCTGATAATATCACCCAGGGGAAGCATATACAAGGAGAAAAGCAGAGGTGCTAAAACTGATCCCTATGGCACTTGACACATACAAAGTGGTAGTGGCCTGATAAATAGGACCTAAACCATGCTAATGCAAGTCCACAAATGCCAACATAATTCTCTAGCCTATTCAAGAGAAAGCCGTGATCTAGAAGGTAGCACTAAAGTCTAAAAGCACTAGAACAGAAATGCAGTCACGATCAGATGATAAGAGCAAGCGATATTCCATTTCTCTGTAGAAATTAACATAGTTGGGAGAACACTACATTTTCTAGTATTTTCGACATAAATGGTAGATTTGAAATCGGTCTGTAATTAGCAAAATCTCCAAGATCAAGCTGTGGCTTCATAATAAGCGGTAGGATAACTGCCATTTCAAAGTTTCTTGGTACATTTCCTAAGGATAGCGAGGAGATAACAATATTAAGAAGAGATTCTGAGATTACTGAGAATCCCTCTTTTAAGAGCTTAGTTCGTATTGGATCTATCATACATGTTGTGGCTTTAGATTTTTGGAAAAGGTTTGGTAGCTCTTCATGACCTATGACAGCGAAGGATTGAAGTTGCTCATGAGCAAAATTATGAGACACTGTTTTCTAAGGTACTGTGACAGTTGATTCATAGTTCCAATTATATTTCGGATTATTTCAATTTTATCAGAAATGTATGAATTCATTGCTATTGTGCTGCGACAGAATATCTGGTTCAGTCGATGTTTTATTCCTAACCAATTTAGCCACAGTACTGAATACAAACCTAAAATTGTTGTGGTTATTTTCAATGAGTTTATTAAAATATGCTGACTTGGCAGCTTTTAGTGCCTGTCTGTAGCTACAGACCCTATCCTTCCATGCACCACGAAATACCTCTAAGTTTTATTCTTCCACTTGTGCACCATTTTCCTAGCTGCTATCTTGAGAGCATGTGTGTGATCATTGTACCATGGTGCAGGGCTCATTTCTTTCATTTTCTTGAATCAAAGGGGGTTGACACTATCAAGAGTGCTAGAGAAGACTGTATTTATATATTTTCTGTTATTTTATCAAGTTCTTCAAGGTTTTGGGGTTTATTCAGTTTATGAGATAGATCTGGAAGATTATTAGTGAAGCTATCTTTAGTGGTTGAAAGAATAGTTCTAGCGTGGTAGAATAGTTCTAACGATAGCATGGTAGATTGAGTAACATTAGCTGATCGCAACAAACAAGAGATGAGGTAATGATCTGAATTGTCATCGCTCTGAGGTCGAATTTCTATAGTATCAACATCAACTCCACATGACAGAATGAAATCTTGCATATGATTATTGTGATGAATTTGGTCCTGTCACATTTTGTCTGACTCCCAAGAGAGTTGAGAATATCAATAAATGCTAATCCCAATGTGTCATTTTCATTATCTATTTGAATGTTGAAATAATCAACCATTAAAGCTCTATCTACATTAACTACTAGATCAGATAGAACATTTGCAAATTCACCAATGATATCAGAATAAGGCCCAGGTGATTTATATACTGTAGCAAGGGCAAAAGACGACAAGTGCTTTTTTATTTATATCTGACGGTGTCATATTAAGCTTTATTAGTTCAAAAGACTTACATTTAGATCCTGTCTTGAGTAACACCAAAAATTATCAATTGTTAGCAACACCACCTCCTCGACCCTTCAGATGAGGCTCATGTTTATAATAATAACCTGGGGGAGTAGATTCATTTAAACTTATACATTCATCCAGTTAAAGCCAGGTTTCAGTCAAACAGAGCACATCCAAACTATGATCGGTAATAATTTAATTTATAATGAGTGATTTGTTAGAAAGAGATGTAATGTTTAGTAGCCCTACCTTTATATGATGTTTAGCTTCTATGTTTTCGTTTTTTCAAGTTTGACCTTAATCACATTATTTAGTGAGAGTTTTGTGTTTGGAAGTTCGGGAAAGTCTCTATGAGATATCAAGGTGAGACACTCTCTATGTGCTGTAGTTTATGTGACCTGTGTGACGTCTCCAGGCAGCTAGCAGATGTTCAGATTAACCAGTTTGTCTGCTTCCTAGCCCCCAGTTATTCAATTACTATCATTATTAAGACTATAAGCCAAATTACTAGAGAGGAGAGTGGCACCTTCCCTGGAGGGATAGAATCCATCTCTCTTTAGCAGGTCAATCTACCCCAAAAATTCTTCTAATTGTCTATAAATCCTATTCTAGTCTCCAGACACCAATCATTCATCCAGCCATTCAGTGACACTAATCTACTATAAACCTCATCACCATGACGAGCAGGGAGGGGGCCCTGAGCATATTACAGTGTCTGATGTTTTTGCAAGTTCACACACCTCTTTAACATTATCTCATTATCAAAAAGCCAGATATCATTAGTGCTGACATGAATACAAATGTTAGAAAATCTACTTAAGCATTAGCCAGCATTTTACCTATCAATTTGATCTGATGTCAGATGCTCTGGTACCCGAAATGCATTTAACAATAGTGGCTGAAGTCTCTATTTCCACGTTCCATACAATAGAATCACTATTTATTAAGGTTCTTTCAACATGCTTCTCAGTGGGTGTAACACTGAGTGGGGAGAATCGATTGGAAACCCTAACAGGAACGGGAGAGTGGTGTCACTTTGCTGAGCGAGTATGCCAATGAAACCCCCTGCTGTGGGGGCTCTAGAGCCTGAACCCAAATATGTGTGTTTGTGTGTGTGTGTGTGTGTTGCTCGCAGTACTACCCACATCCAAAACAGTATCTACCGGCCTCTCTTTCTCATTGACCTCCACTAGTGTTCGGATGCATTTCTCTAGCTCATTAACCTTCTCCATCAGCCTAACTAATTCCTTACATTTATCCCATGTGAATCCCTCACTGCTGACAGAAAAAGCTACAGTAAACATGTAGCATGTAATGCAGGAAGAAATGACATGTGGATGCCATGACTTACCGCAGTTGTTTGTTGTTGTTATGGTTGTTCTTGTTGAGATCGATATGGTTCCTAATCAGCAGATGTTTGAGATTGATGCAATAATCTGTGTAAAACACAGTGGAGAAAACGAATGCACGCAGTCGAGATGCAAGATATAGACCGTGGAAAACGGGTGCATGCAGTATAATACACAGTTGAAACAGCAGAAAAACCTAAAGCATACGGTAAAATGGCCACTGTGTTTTACAAGGATTATAAGAATGAGCCATGCGAATCAGGCTAGCAAGCTACAAACACTCCTGCAGCGTGCTGTCAGCAACTGAAACAGCAAGTCAAGCACATAGGATAGTCCACTCTGTTCTAGAAGGAAGAAAATTCTGAAATAATTTTTCATGCCTAAACCTGCTCAAACACCATTGCCTATCATAAGATTG
This sequence comes from Xyrauchen texanus, assembly GCF_025860055.1. Classification (NCBI taxonomy): domain Eukaryota; kingdom Metazoa; phylum Chordata; class Actinopteri; order Cypriniformes; family Catostomidae; genus Xyrauchen; species Xyrauchen texanus. The sequence continues at coordinate 2,598,704 of NC_068312.1, forward strand.
TTTTTGTTATTTACACAAGGGCTTCAACTAGGTAGTCAGAGAAGGAATTTCCCAAAGCATTTGTCGAGTGTCCTGAATTGATAGGGAACCAATATATGCACCACTCCACTCCGATCATGTCAAGTTTTCTTAGCTATCTTGTCTTGTTATCTGGTGTTAAATAATCATATTTCAGCTGGAAGCGCTGTTGTGATAATATTCTTGAATCTGGTCTGATGTCCCAACCACTCTAAACCAGGTATCCAGCATATGGTTGACTGCAGCCACAGCACTCTTCTTTTCTTGATTTTTATCAGCTGCCAGGTGGTAAAAATTCTATTTTTTGTTTTTTGGCTTTGTTTCAAGTGCCAAAAACTACAAAAATCTTTCGCCGTGTTTTTCATTGTTAAAATTGCCAATTTCTCCTTGATTCCCTCATAGGAACGAATAACTATGGTAACAGGGCTTCGCTTTCCCCCCTCGCTAAATCATGCCCCAATAAATTGCCAATGATGTAAAAAAAATGTAAAGTAATTAAATATATTATACAAATGATTTGAGGTTGTTCATTAAAAGTATAGAACAATATATATTTACATATGTTGCTAAATATTCCAATATATACAAATATATAATTAGTTTGTGAGTTTAGGAAGGCCAACTCAACTGTGTTAATCAAAACAGTGCATCATTGGAGTGTGCAGTCGCAGTTGAACTCCAAGAATTTGGCTACTTAACATGATTTTGAAAAAATGAAGTTGATATAATATGGACTGATGCCTTCAACAGCCATCAGTGAACAACCTAAGAACAGCCGGTATTTCTGTAATGAAAGGTTTACAAGATAGTGTAAAAATATATTTGTCTGTGGAACAAAAGAATGGGATTCTTACCTCCGAATCTGAATGGTTGCACTCTATTTTGCTACTGTTGTATTTGACATTCATTTGATGCATGTTGTCCATTTTTACACTGTGGAAATTTTATCAAAACTGCATGGTCACCAGCAAGCTAACTAGTTTTTATGCCGTCAAAATAAAAGCTCTTCAAGAAACAAGCATGAATGAACATGACATCGTCCATGTTTTGACAACAAAGCACTTGAACGTGACGTACTCATAATATACTATACTATACTATAGCGATTCTGATAGCATGTGTAGGCAGCATAAGCCCCGAATATCCACTGACCCTAGAACTGTCCCTGATGATTGCATTTTATTATAGAAATATTAGTAATATTATTCATTATTAAAACTTTAAAGAACTAGGATACCATCTTTTTAAACTGAAGACAAGACTGGGAAATAGTCCTGTGACTAATGGGAAACCAGCCGTGGGACAGGAAAATCTGACACAAAACCCACAAACAAACATGAAAAGATACAGGGTGACTTTTTATTTGTTTTTATTGATTTTAACCAGCATGACTACCTCTACACAGACAGAGTGAACAATGCTTTAAGCTTGATTAGTTTAGCAGTAATATACCATATAAATCTAAACATTTCTGCCCCATTCTCGTTTTGTCTTCCAATTCTTTGGAGTTGTAAAGTTTGTCTTCAGTTCTGTGTAAAAGTCCCATGACTGAGGAAAAACATGCATATGACATAATAATGCACATTATAAAGTTCTGCACGACATTTCAAATAAATACAAACATATGGATGAAGTGGTTATTTTATATTAAGGTATCAAACTTCCCGTATAGATCAATACTGGAACACAATAATAAGTCTTCCACAGCTAGTAGAATATCACAATGCTATCACTTCCAGCAAACAGAAAACTTCATTTATCAAGTAAATCGTTTTTAAAATTGCACTTAGTTCATTTTTTTCCTCGCTTGCAACTGTATTTATTCATTTTATGCCTCAACAAACAAGATGCGACTCGCACCGTTTGCTTGTTGATGCAAAATGTTTTCTGTTTCCTGAAATCGTAATGCTTATTTAACCGTGTCAAAAATATTCAAGATTATATATATAAAAATGAAACAAAATAATTGGACAGAAAGAGGACAAACGCTTTCTCACAAGTGTCAACAATCCTATCAATGCCACTTAAACTAAATAACACCAGTCTCCAACACCAAAACACCACACGTGTTTTGTGTCTCACACTTTTGTTCATAATGAGGCAAAGAAGGATAACTCTGGCTTTTGAAAAAAATCACTTTTGCTAAAACCCCTGAATTTGCCATTAGGACCGCTGACCTGAAGAATTCGATACAATCTCGGTTTAATTTCACTAACTGTAATATCATCTTTGCACTCTTACGGAACAGAACGAATGTCTTCTGCGCTTATTGCTGCCGTTCAGTTTCAAACCAGACATCCTCATCCGTTGATCTTTCGTAAGGAGTGGGAAAAGGGAACTACAAAAAGCTAAAAAGCTAGGATTCTCTCTTGAAATAATAAAAGGCACTAATGGTCAGAATGAAAAGCAGAAACGAAAACAAACCAAATGGAGTGTAAGGTAAATGTCTCGGGCTACACCCTCTGCTTCTTAACGCTTCTGATCCTTTTCAACAACCCAGACGGTGTACCGACACTTGGCACAATAAATAGAGAGAATTACAGCATTCCAATTTGGAATTATTCATTTACTCTTGTACAGAATGCTGAAGGTCAGTGATCCGTGTAAAGCTTGAGCTTGAATTTCAATTGGAATTCAATTATTTTGCTGGTTTTTCCAAAGCCTTCTGTATCAGATTAAGCCACAATGTCATCAAGTTTGTAAATGTTCCCTTTGAACTATTCCTAAGAATAATAAATCGACAAAAGCCCAGCATGTGACCCCCTGGGATTTGGTTTCAAACATGGCAGTAAAATGAATGCAAAAAATCGAAACAAATTATGAGTAACACAGAGGAGTAATATAGGATACTTGTGGATGAATTTCATAACAGAGACAGTAATGGTTTGATATTGACCTCTGCTTACAAAGAGATCCAATACTGTGGAAAATACCGACTCCAAAACACCAAACTAGGTTAATAAAATAAATGTTAACATAAAAACAATACAACCATATATTAAAAGGTTACAAAACCCAAGACAAACTGATGGATGTTTTGAGGAAATCAAGCCATTTTTCTTTTAAACCATTAAAATTTTGAGTTGAAGTTTCCAAGATTTGTGAACTCTGGCTTCCGACTTAATTAATCGAAACTTTTCTTCAAAAGTCCAGATGCACTTAAAATAACCTGCTGCAGCTGTATAACAACTATAAAAGTTTTCAGTTTCCAAGAATTAAAAAAGAACCACGTTAATGGTCATCCAGTGTGTTTTGTAAGTCCATGGGAGTTCAACTTTAGCCGTTTTGGACACTGAATTTGTGGGCACCGGTGGAATGTTGAATTCCCCGACTGAATGTTACTGCAAATTAGAGAAAACAAACACAAAAATGAAAAAAATAATAACAGTTGGCATTATTGTTAAAGCCTTCCATCTGAACATGGTAGGTGCAGTCAAGCACCTAGAAAATTATTTGTTGCTCAAATCAAATGTAAAACTGGGTTAGTCACCAGAAGCCAAACAGCCAATGTTATGTTAGCGCAGAAGATTAATGTACAGGAAGTTAAATGTAGGAAAACAGGATCTCAAAAGCACTAAAAGTCCTCAGCCCAAATTATTACAATTAGTTTCCCCAAAACAAACAGTTTGTCAGGTTGGACTATAAAAGGCTGTGTAGTAAAGGTTGCAAACAGTGAAATATGAATTTATCTACGCCTCCTTGGTGGCGTACTGACATTTACTATAACTAGTCCAACTCATCACCTGTTCATTAGTAATACTTTCTAAAATCAGTCACATTTTACATTTCACCGATTCCATCAATGACAAGGCAGGAAATACCTAATGTAAATCAAAATCATCGAGTATGAAAAACAAAATACAAATATACAAAGCTTATTGATGAAGTAAAGCACCAGATCAGATCGAGATACCAAAACCACCAGACCTAGTTAAAGGAATATTCCGGATTAAATACAATTCAGCTCAATCGACAGCATTTGTGGCAAAATGTTCATATCAACCAAAAATGATTTCATCTCGTTCCTCCTTTTCTTAAAAAAAAAGGACAAATGTGTGTTCCAGTGAGACTTATCTTGTATTGAACCCGGAATATTCTCAGTAATCCCTGAAAAAATCTCATTTGATTTCATAAAATTGTCAGTAATTGAAAATAATGGGTGAAATGGATTTCATCTGATTGGTGATTAATGTATTAGGAAAGACACTGGACTCTGCTTCCCATACCAGGAGTCGAACCCGGGCTGCCTGCGTAAAAAGCAGGAATCCTAACCACTAGACCATATGGGAATAGACCTTACTATCTTTTGAACATGACTTAATATGTTTTCTATATGGTGTTGAAGGTGACTTCATATCATACTAAGGACTCCCATTGTGTGTTTGACAAAAAGAGATGTCATGATATGTGTTGTCTTGACATGAGAGTCACGTCACACAAGGCTCCTCCACGGTTTGTTCTACACGCGAATACACAGACTAGAGTGAATTATGACATCAACGAGTAAAGCCCTTCACATGACTTCAAATGCTGTCGTATTAAGCCCTGTGTCAAGTGTGCTCGAGTACATAAAATCAAGAGTGGAACATGTTAAAGCTCTCAGAAATAGTTTTGCAGCCACACATCTATAAGCAATTGCAAACTGAAAAACGGGCCAGCAACTGGTTGGCTTCCTGGCGCATGCTTATGAATGGACCATGTGCGTTCCCGCCTGCCTCCTCATGAGTGACATCCCTCAAAACACTCACTCATGGGCCAAACCCGTCAAATTCTGTTTCTGAATTCTTGCTACACAGAATGGCAAGATTCAATGAGTTTTCCTGCACGTCAATAAGGCAGGGATAAACTTTGCATATTTATTTTGATCTGTCATGTGGATACACGTGACCTGATTGGACGGGCTGCACATTTCAGAGGCAAGAGAGAGATGCCCGCTTGAAAAACAGCTTGAACCATCCTAAGGTGGTTTGCCTGACTTAGCTGGCCATTAAACTTGTCAGGCTAGTTTAGTAAGATCACCTTTAGCTGGTTCATGCAGTTTTCTTCTCCTGGGACAAAGGTCAGAGGAAACAATCTTTTGAAAGAGAGAGGGCAAACAGCTATCGGCCTTCAAAGCGTTCTCTATCTAGCACATATATTGGTCAAATCTAAGAACACGTACACACCCACATGCGAAGCTGCTTTAAAGGAATATTCCGGGTTTGCATTTAAACCTTCCAAATTTTGCCCCATTGACTTCTATTGTAAGTGCCTCACTGTAACCTTGATTTTTGCTTTTTTTTTTTTTTTTTAAGAAAAGGACGGACAATGTCGACATTAAGTTTTGAGGTAATCAACATTATGCCACAAATGCTGTCGACTGAGTTTAACTTTTATTGAACCCGGAATATTCCTTTAAGCACCATAATACCACAAGAAGACAAGCAGTCCTCCCTGTGAACCTTTAAGACTAAACGCTATCATTCTGCCCTCAGCAAGCTCTACAGCATCTTCATTCTGCTGGCTAATAGAACGCTGGCAGGCGTGACCGTTTTCTGCCCAAAACTTGAACACATCATATGGGTTAGCACACAGCAAGCAAGAGCGCGTGAGTAGAGCTCTGTACAGTCAGCTATCAAAGCAACGGCTTCAGTCGCAGTAGATCTTGTACTTTTCGCTGCAGAAGACCACCGGCATTCCCACGTGGCCGTTGGGCTCGCCGCGACCCCCGCAGGTGGTGGTGGTGGCGTGACTTACGTGGGAGTGGGTGGAGTTGAGGACAGATCTCCCACGTGAGGAGGCGACCCTGGCGCGGCCGTTTGCTCCGCCCCGGCGGGTCTGCTCATGGTCGAACTCTAGGTCTTCTAGTCGCTGCGTGAGTGCCAGCTTCTGTTGAATGGCCATACGGAGGAGAGAGTTCAGCGTCTTCTTCTCGTCCTCTGCGGCTGCCAGCTGACGCTGCATCTCATCCAACTGAATGACGTACTCGTCACAGCTGAGAGAGATATTCACAGAGAATGTGTGAGAAACAAACTTTAACACAAGTTTCAGTTAACACAGCTTCTGATGTAATATTTAAAGGGTTAGTTCACTCAAAAATACAAATTCCCTCAACATTTACTCCCCCTCATGAAAACGCAGATGTGTATGACTTTCTTTCATCTGCAGAACACTAATGAAGATTTATAGAAGAATATTTCAGCTCTGTTGGTCCATACAATGCAAGTGAATGGGTGCCAAAACCTTTTAAAAATGACATCATAAAAGTAATCATATGGCTCCAGTGGTTTTATCCATGTCTTCTGAAACAATATGATCACTTTTGGGTAAGAAACAGACACAAATATGACTCCTTCACTATTAATCTTGACATCTGCAGTCTCCTTGGTACGATCATGCTTTGATGCTCGATACAGTTCCTTGTGCTTGATGCATCGCGCAGAGTGTATACGAGAGTCAAAACCGATCATATTGCTTCAGAAGATATGAACTAAACCACACGAGTCATTGTTTTGGACCCCATTGACTTGCATTGTTTGGATCTAACATCATATCTCCATTCAAATGTTTGTTTGTGCTCCGCATATGAAAGTCATACGAGTTTAAGATGGCACAAAGGTGAGTAAAGATAAACTATTGCTTTAAATAAACTAGAGAGTGTGAAAGAGTGTTTCAAGAGTTTCTTTTTCTAAAAGTGCCTTCTACACTTCACTAGAGAGGACTCTTGCCTGAACGCTCAATGAAACTGTTCAAGTGAGCTGCCATTTATTTGTGCTATAAATAAAACCACCTGAGGACGCTTACTGCTTATATTTCCAGGCCTCTGCACACTTCCATTTGGTACTTGCATTTAACACTGTGTTCAAGAACAATTGACAATGACAGTGCGCCTAGTGTTATCTGCATGATGTATCAGATGTTTATATCATATTACTCTGACAGTCATGTTCCACAGATACTCATGGTACTCCAAAGTTCTTCAAATAATCCCATGATGCATGCCCAACAACACGGCATTCACACTCATGCACACACACACACACAAATGTATAAACAAAATAAAGAACTACAACTTTTCAGTAGCAAAATATACATGCAACTTTCTTTTCTTTTAGACGAGAACTTTTCCTTCTCATATGTGAAATGTGAGTATTGTAAGAAACATCATATTACAGAAATTAAACTGAATTATGTGCATAAACAGAATATGGGTAATTATAAAAGCCTGATACTGTTCCTTCACCTCTCTATAAAGCACTGAACCAGAGAAAATGAGTCCTTTTTTTAGTCCTGTCTGATGTGGACCCATTGTTTAATGTGCTCATAGTGCCGTTTCAACAGATCTTAATCTTCATGAGTCTGTGAGCTGAAGGGAACATTATTCACATGCACGTGAACAGACCGATGAAGGATACAGCCACAGCTTAATGAAACTGCAATTAGGAATTAGATGCTTTAAGCAGTGCATGAACACACCAATTATTGGCACAAAATATGCAGTATTTTGATGATTTACATTGCCTGATAACTTTAAACAGCCGATAATGAGACTAATGAACTGTATTTCTTGGCAAGAAATAAAAATAATAAAAATAATTGTATTAATAAAATGAAATATTTGTTAAAATGTATGTCTTTTGTCACATTGCGGTGTGCATATATGTGGATTCTGAGGATGAGATTGAGGTTTTGTACACGTAACGATGCGGCCCCTCACATTAGAATCAGTGTAGCTTTATTAGTGATCGGCCCCTGGGAACAGGGGGTGGGGGTACTGTGGGGGTGTGTTTTTTCCCGGGAAAAGAGGCTGGGGGTCGGACAAGACCCCTTATGCGGCTGTACTTGTGTGCATGAGAGCGAGAAACGGCAGTATAAAGGAGGTGTGTCTTCACACAATTTCACTTCAGCTGCTTATCCAAAACGTGGGAATGAACATCTTTACACACGAGAAACAAAACAGACAGAGGGCAAAAAAAAAGAAGAAAAAACGGAAACACAAAGTAACTATGTATGTATTTGTGTCATAATGTTGATTATCATGAATATTACCCCTTTTCTTTAAAATAAAATAAAAAGCACAAATGTGTGTTCCAGTGAGACACTTACAATGGAGGTCAATGGTGTAAATTTTTGGAGGGTTTAAAAAGGCAGAAATGTGACACTTATAATTTTATAAAAGCACTTATATTCATTCTTCTGTTAAAACTTATGTATTATTTGAGCTTTAAAGTTGTTTATATCAATGTTTTTACAGTCCTTCTACAATTTTTAGGTTACAGCATTACATCGTCATGGTAATACAGTAGTATAATTGTCTATATCTTCACACAGATGTGGTCTGTATGTGATTTAATGACAGTAAAATCATGTTTATACTCGTATTGTTTATGTCTTGTGTCTATACTTCTGAAACAGTGAGTATTTTAATGTTTACAGATTAAACCCCATTTTTTAAAGAAAAGGAGGGACGAGTCTAAATTAATTTGAATTGTAGTCAACATCATGCTGCAAATTACTGTAATTTTTGTATAACAGTAAAAAGTACAGCAATGTAGATATATTAAATTAACATACATTAAATGGCAGTACATCAAATACTACCATATATAAATCCTTTACGATTTGAATAGTTTTTTCCACATTATAGCAATAAGATTAATTTATTTTGATTAAAAAATTAAGCACATTTGAGTTCATTTTAGCTGCAGCAGTATATTCTCCAGAGAACAGCAAAGACTGATGTTGTTAGAGACTGTGGGAAACAGCGTCCACCCCCTGCATGATAATCTGCCCTCATTAGCATATTAATACCCCTGATCAGACAAAACCTCAAACTCTGAGATGACAAAGAGCAGTAGTGGCTTTAAATAATGATACAAATACACAGAGAGAACTCAAGCGTCGTGTTCTTACTGGATCTGAATCCATCATAATCTGAGATGAAACATTTAGCAAACTTTGAAGCAAGTGCTACAGAATGACAAAATTAAGATTAAACCAATTTATGAAGAGTTTGAGGCAGAGTCAGAAAAGGGCAGTATGGAGTTGATTTTCAGTGGCATCTTTTTATTTATGATGCATGTCTTTTCTTAACACATACTGTAGAAACACACTGTGCAATCCTTTTATTTCAAATACTTGTAGTATGTCATCGAATTCGGTTCATAAAAAGACTGATTATGGGAATAATAGTGCTGATAGGATTTTAAGAAATGCATCAGATATTTCTATGGCTGTCAATAAAAGAAAAAGAGTTCATTGAAATTTCTTAATTAATTACATGAGAATTCATGCAATAATGAATCATATTAATGGCAATGAATTGCATATAATCAATATATATGTCAGGGCTGTTCTCACTGGATGCCTTATTGAGTCTGTTTGCACTATTTTTGTTGGTCTATGTACATATGTGTCAAACTGACACTTTTTGGAGCGTCACACTGTGGCTGTGTCACGTTTCACTGGTTTTCAGCGTCCATAAATGCCGCAGCTGTCTTTGAGTGCAAGAACATGTCCTACTGTGTGTAACGCTCCTTTACTCATTTTGTGCTGACTGCCCCCTCATAAAAACATGCAGGTGGTACTTCAAGCTTGATTTGCTCCGATGGTGAAAACTCCTTTTTACACGGCACTGAACTGTGTTCATTCGACAGCCTTGGAAATGACCAAAGACCCTTTTAAGGCAAGTCAGTCCACTTGGCAGCTGCAACTTTCTATGTAAACAAACGGCTTTCAAGTGCAGCTCCAATGGACTTGAATGGGGAAAGACCGAAATCTCCAACCCAGTTGGTCAAGATTACAATCAAATAACATTATAAATCTGATCACAGTACAATCGCAGTACAATCTGACAACAATGGTATGATAAACTGCGCTTCTTTAGATCAGATAACGCAAAAAAAAACCACTACTTTTCAGGCTGGATCAGCTGATGCACATGTGCGTTCTCCATTTGATTGACAGGCCATATCTGTATCTAAAAGGCGATTGGCTCAATATTTCATCACAATATTTACAAGTTCTGCACCGTTTTTCCCGCATCTGTTTTGAAAGCATAATCACGTGGGTGCGCCTACGTCATTACCAAAGCAACCCATGCAGATAGATTGGTTACGTCTGAACGTGCAAATCTGATTTGATGACTTGCAATTAATAGTGCAGACAGTCTCCCTGAAGAGATCTGATCTGAGAAAAATCTGATTTGCCTGCAGTCTGAACATAGCCTAAATGTACCGAACAGATGTAGGATGTATCGCTGCATTAATGACATCATCTCTGCATTAGTCTCTGCATGCAGACTGTCAGCATAAAGTCTGGTGCATATACTGTCTTATACAACAGCTTGTTCTGGTCCTCGAATCTGATTGGCCAAGTGGCGTTCCAAGAGTGCTGATATTCAATATTCAGACCAACAGCACGACTCAGAGTGTGAGAACTTAATTATTCTGGCCAAGAACTGCTCACACATACATGGGCCATCTGACTTACGCTAACCTCACAAGTGGCTAATGAAGTTGTAAAATGTGTTGTTGTGTGTGTTTTGATAAAAGTGTTTCATACCGAGTGGCAAACATGGCTCTGAGTGAGGAGAAGGTGGCGGCATCCTCTTTCAGAGCTTTGAGCTCGTTGCGAAGCTTCATCATGGTTTCAGTCACCATGGCCTTCTCATTCTCATACTTGCTCTTCAGGTTGGCCAGCGCCACTTCAGCAGTCTGAAATAAACACCACAGTTAAAAGACAGGAAAACAAAACACATTTTTTTCTTTTCTTTCTTCGGTTTTTTATTAAAGCTTGTTTTTGACAAACAATATATTATATATTGTTATGGTTATATAGTCCTCGTCAAACTCAACTCTATAATATATAAGCCATAATATAAAGTTATATATATATATAAATAAATAATGAAGTGATATATGGTAAGTACTTCCGGTATTGTCATGACTGGATATTAGCAAAGCGATGAGTGCAAAGATGTGACAAGTGGTGGTTCTGAAACTCTTCATGCTCACCTGTTTGTTTGCCTTCAGGACGGTTCTCAGTGTAGCGATCTGCTCCCTCTTGGTGCTGAGGAGCGATTTGAGCTTAAGAATCTCCTCCATACTGGCCTCCTGTTCTCGGTCAGACCCAAGACCCAATTCCAGAGATGCCATGCGCTGGCGCGAGAGCTCCGTCGTGCGGTCAACAGCCAGCTGCAGGTGCCTGATTTGGTCCCGGATGATGGCCACCAGGTTATAGATGTTCATGGGCTCCTTGCGAGGATCAGCCGTTGGGGACGGAATGGAGTAGACCGGAGAAGAAGCTCCATCGCTGCCATCGGCAGCAGGAAACAGACCCCGCGTTAGCAGGATGGGAGATCGGCGGCCGCGACCTTCAGGGCTAGCCCGACCTGTGATTTGCGTCCCGTTAACTCCGGCTTTACCTTCACGGTAGTAGTCAAGCATGATGCGGTTTGGCGTTTCGTTGTTGCACATGCAAACGTGGTGATACAGGTTGGCGAGCTCTTCGCTAAAGGTGGCCAGCTCGTCTTGTGCTACGTTAAGGCTGCCCTGGGATTCGCCCGCCACTTCGCTGGCTTGACGAAGCTCTTTTTCGAGTCGTGCCAGTTGCTCGCGGTCCACTCGGCTGCTGTGCTCCAAAGAAGTGACCTGAGCACTCAGAGATGCCACCTGGCTATCCAGCTGCACCCGATGCTCCTTGTACTGTGATTGACAGGCTGAATGCTCCGTCTTCAGTGTTTTAAGCTCCTCCTTCAGTTGACTTGCCTCGGACACAGCAACCTGTGGTTACAAACAGTGCAGCATGTCAAACTTCATGGCTCTGATCCAAACACTAGTGAGCTACCTTGCTGTCTACATACTACAGGCAGCTGCAGACCATCATGGATTTGGAGTGCTCTACATTAGGGTTGCAACTAACGATTATTTTGGTAATCGACTCATTTAACGATTATTAGAACAATTATTGCAATGATTAATCATTAGCTCTTAACCGATTATTCAGCTTGTGGCCCGACTTAAAAGGTTGTATTAAACATGCTTACCAACAATAAAGAGGACAAAATCATCTTTTAAAAATGTCTCTAAATGACATTCACTGAATTAAAGGAAATGAATACTTTTTATTAAGGTTAATTCAGTAAAGAAATTCACTACAAAAATGATATTGTTATCAAGTGTTTTTGTCTTGTTTTCCATTTACAATTGTCTAAATATCCTTAAAACAAGATACATTTACTTGAGAAGCAACATATCATATATTTTTATCTTAAATAAAAGCGCATTTTGTATATATGTGTTTTTTCTCACTTGGTTATACTTCTGTAGTGCAGTAAAGGCAAAATATACTTATATTCAAGATCTATTCTCTAAAAGCAAGTATAAATATCTGATATGCTGCTTCAGAGGTGAATTCATCATTTTTGAAAGGATTTTTTGATATTTTAAAATAATTGTATTTTTTATATTATATTCAACAATCTCAGAGAAGAAAAAAATATTCTGCGGTATAGCTGTTAAAGTAAATGTATGTTGTTTTAGAAGAGTTTTAGATATTTATATTGGAAAACAAGCCAAAACAAAAACAAATCAAAAATGTATTTTGTTGCAGTGTATATCATGGGGCAAAGACTGCCCTCTCTCACCTTTCTGTTCACAATAATCCGTATAACTCTTTCATAAAAAAAACACTCACAATAAGTCGAGAGTCATCACGTTATAATCTAGCTGCATTCAAATACTTATTACAATGCTCTCTGGAATACTCAATTCGGATTGGTCTACTGGTCTGATATTTTGAAACATCCAGGGATATCAGACTGGTCATCTGGTCATATCTGCTAGTCATCATTACGACTTGTATCACTCCGAGAACTCTACAAGTAAGATAATAATATTACGATTGTAATTGTTTCACTATACCTTGTACTTGCACTCCAGGATCTCGGGGCCGTTGATGTCCACCTCATAGTAGTCACTATCCTCATGGCTGTCGCGCTCTTTCTCATTGTCCAGAGCGGACTGGCGCTCTTTGTTGGCCTGGAGCTTACGCATAACACTGAGGTTCTCGGTGAGACGGCTGACCTTCTCGTGTTGCTCAGATAGCGCTCCATGAGCCTGCTCAAGCTGCTTCTGAGAATCCTGCAGCGTAGACAGTAGCGTCACCTTCTCTCGCTCCACCTGAAACGAGAAAGAATACATTTGATTAGACACTATTTTGAGAATTAAATTAAACTTTAAAACATGGAATAAAAAAAAAGAAAAAGGAAAACACAGGATTTAGGAAAAAATAAAAAGATATTTCAATAGGGCCCTGCTTGAAAACACATGCATTTGTTTAATTTATTGGTTACTGTGACAGGGCGGAGGGTGGGGCCGGGTCGTGATTATACACACCCGGTCCCTTATCAGGCTAATTAAGCCTCCAAGAGGGATAAAGGCCGATTGCGGACAGTGGTTCGACGAGAGCGAGATCGTTTATGGACATGTCCGACATGTGTGTGTTTTTTTTTTCTTTAAGTTTATCATTAAAATACTGTTTATATTGCCAAGCCGGTTCTCACCTGCTCCTTTTCATTGAACTGTGTTACAGTTACATTGAAATGTAATGTTTTAAATATGCTATAGGAGTGTGTTAAATAGTATAACTGATCAATTTCAACGTTATCGTTACCTACTGCTAAAATGTTGGTGTCATGACAACACTAGTGGGCTGCAAAACTGGACATAGATTTTGAAAATCTAATAACAGTTCAGATAGTTGCTGGTAAAACTATGAAATCATTCATATTTGACAAGAAATCAGTTGATTTGCCTCTAAAAATGTACATTCCACAGGGGAGAGTGTTTTTATATAAACTCCAGCAGTACTCAATTCATCATATAATTAATAAAAACAATGAGATCATATTGCTTTGTTGCTGTGGATTGCAGGCAGTGTGAACACCCCTTTATTTAATTATCAAAAACAAAATCTTTTGTGTAAAGTGTTTTAGAATGTAACTCAACAGGTAATCTGATTACCTTTTTAATGAAGTAATCAATAAAGTCATCTGATTCTGATTTCTCTCATTTTACAGATGTAATTCGTCGTTTGTAGTTGATTATTATTTGTGTAACTTACCCAACACTGGTTACCACTACAACATATTGAAATAACCATAATTTGGCAACAATGTTCATTATACTCACAAAAGTTCAAATCTTTACTTTTGCAAGGCATAAAAACACGTTCATATAAAGAATGAATGTTAGGTTAAGCTACAACATAGCATCGCTACAATTTACAAAACGATTAACATTAGTTAACATGAACTAACAATGAGCAATACTTTCACAGCATTTCTTAAACTTAGTTTGTTAATTTCTATACTAATATATATTTAAACTAAGTTACATTTGTTAATATTAGTTAATGCACTATGAACTAATATTGAACAATTGTATTTTTATCAACTAAACTAAGCAAAGATCAATAAATTCTGCAAAAAATTTATTGTTCATTGTTAGTTCATTAACTAATGTTAACTAATTTGACTTTATTTTAAGTGTCACCCTTAGCACTGGCCTGACTGCACTCCAGGCTATTGTGCCATCCTTATTATTGTGCACTGCCATTAAACAGCACCAAGAACTAATTACAGGTTAATTCGCCCATGAGTAACCTGGTTAAGTGTTTGATTAAGGGCACAATGGTGATGGCTTACGGCACGCTCCTTGAAGGGATCAAATCAGCAACATCTGTTTACCAGTCCTGAGACTTACAGGGATAATTCATCCATCTGTCTTTCCAAACACTTATGACTTTCTTTCAGAGAAATGCAAGCTTCATTGACTTGCATTGCATGTTTTCATGAAAGTGAAAGGTGACTGAGGGTGTTGGTTCCTAACCTAACCTAAACCCAACATCATCTTTTGTGTTCCATAGAGTCATATGGGTTTGAAGGATGAGTAAATGACTACATTTTCATTATTGGGTAAACTATCTTTTACCACCAAATCACACCAACAGTTAACTTATTTCCGATGTCATACTTTTGCACTCAGTAACGATTGTGCTGATACTGGTATTTCACTAACTGTCCTCTCGACAATACAACTGATCCAAAATCAATGTTGAGTTGGCAAGGTCAAGCCCGAAATAGAACATAATACTTGTCTGGAATGACACTTTAGAGTGCTGACTTTTGTGCTCTTTAGATGTAATAAATATTATTTAGCATTACAACACTGCTCTCTGGAATCCCTGATTGTGACTGGAAGATGGCAGCATTCTGGTCAAATTGTATATATATATGTGTGTGTAATATATATATATATATATATATATATATATATATATATATTATATTATATCACAATTGTATATAATAAGTGCTTAAGGTTTGTGTACATTGCATTAAAAATCAAAAAATCAATAATGCTTTGAATTTTGGATTTTCATAAAAATATTAGGGCTGTCGAGTTAACGCGTTAATAACGCGTGATTAATTATACAAAAAATAACGCGTTAAAATAAATTAACGCATTAATCGCATGCTTGTAGTACCACCTGTTTACTCCAGAGGGCAGTAAGTGAAATTTCAGCTGTGTGAGCAACACACAGTTTATAGAGTGAAGAAAACAACACAGATATGCGTTACTAAGGGTTCAAATACGAACTAAGGGATCTCAATATGTGTTTAAAGATTGAGCATTAAACTATATTTAACTTGACACAGTGACCTAAACATTTTATTTTTATGACGCAACACACCCGAGACAAGCATTTCTGACGCAGGTCGTATGGTAGGGTGACCACCTTTCCGGCATTTTGCGGGACAGTCCCGAAATTGGAAGCTTTGTCCCGCATCCCGTAAGTCATAAGCAGTGTCCCGCATTTCAATTTTGTCTGTATAATTTTTTATCTTTATTATTATTTCGGCATAATTTTATTTCATCGTCCTTTAATTACAAAATCACTCTAAAAAAAGTTAATAAGAAAACACTGAACATGCGCAGCGCAGCCTTTTTTTTCTTGCCAGAGCGGGAAAAAAAAACTGCAACAGAAAAATGGGTCTATCCGGAGCTCCCGAGAAGAAAAAGTGTCTTTGTTCATATAATAAAGAATTGGAGAAAATATATACATGTCTAAAACCAGTCACAGGTGACCCTAAAAAAAGAGAGTGCAGGGTATGCCACCGAAGTTTCACGGACAGCTCTGCTGAAGCAATTCAGTGCCCCAAACATGAGAGCTCTGACATCTTTGGCTTTGAGCATTCCTGTCACCAACGCGTTCGTGGAGAGGGTGTTTTCACTGATGACCGCTGCGTGGACAGAGACAAGGAACTGAGCATCTGTGGACCTCATCAAAAGTGAACTCCTGGTGAAAGTGAACACCTACACCTGCCAGGAGTTCTACAGTCATAATGAATTAGAAGGCCCTTCTCGAAGCAGCCAGATCAGACACATTTTTTTTATTCAAGATGCACTAAATCCGGTAAGAACGCATTTAATCTTTCTAGTCTTTAATAATGGAATTGATGTGCTTATTTGGAAATGTGCTTTTTAACGATTAGATTATTATTTTCACTTCATTATATTTACATTGAGTAGGTCTGAGCTGTTAAAATGAGTTTGTATCGTAGAGCTTATGCCAAACTGAGTGACGTTCACAGCGCCGTCATTAACATTTAACATCACTGCAAAAATACATCTAATATAAAATCAATATTTATTCACCTAGTACAATAATAGTAGGTTATCTCTCCCTCGTGTCCCACATTGTCCCGCAAAATCAGGTCTGTTGACCTGCAACAGAGCAATAGCCCGGTGGTCACCCTATCGTATGGTCTTTACCTCACAAATATTTAATTACCGGTGAAGGAGTTGTCCTTTAAACCGTTACACCGTTTTTACCCAGTCAATCTTTATTTAAGAAACATGCTCCCTGAAATAAATCCATTTAGCTCCTTCTGTAATGCTGTAGATGAATCTGCCCCTCAACTTTTTTGGGAATGTGTCCACGCAGTAGTATTTTGGAGAATTTGTTTTAAATATATTACTTAAATACTCTTTGTACCTCCAACAACTTCAAAGTATTGAAAACCATTGCACTATGTAATGAATATAATTAAACAAGCCCTCATAATAAATCTCCAACTGATTGATAAATTCACTTGTGTAATGGATTGCTGTGAACTGTGTGCCAATGATTGTCTTATGATCAATGATTGTCTTATGATCAATGATTGTCTTATGATCAATGATTGTCTTATGATCAATAATACGTTAATAAACAATACATTGTATTCTAAAGCCACTTTTATATTGTTTTATCAATGATTAATTGATTAAAAATTTTAATCGATTGACAGCCCTAAAAAATATATATTTATTTTTCTTTTTTTATTCGCTTTGTTTACAAAGAAAGAAATCAGGTTTAATTGGTCATCATGGGTAAAACATTTATTACACAGCTTGAATATTTTATTTGCACATGCGTGTGGATCTGAAATGTGATTGGTCAACCTGTGCTGTCATTTGTCAATTTCATCCAATGGTCTTAGAGAGTTGACTCTCCGTTCTGGATATTCAAGGTAAGACAGGCATACTTTGAGTTGGGGGAAAAAGCAGGGAAACTCTTGCCAGATACATAAAACAGAGAAGTTTTTTTTTTTTCCACCATTCTGTGAAGTCTTCTGGAGGCAATATATTTACTTCTGCCACAAATATTAATAAAGCCTTTAAAGAGTTCCATTTGGATCTTTATAGTTACATGTCTATGTCTACCGTTAAGGCTATTAGCAACTATTTAGAGCCATTAAAACTCCCTAAATTAATGAGTGATCAAAAAGACTTTCTTGACTCAGATATTACTTTGGAGGAGCTTGTTGGGGTAATTAAAGGCTTGCCAACAGATAAGGCCAGATGGTTTTGCCACAGAATTTTTTAGATCTTATGTCACAGAACTGACTCCACTTATATTAGAAGTTTACACAGAGTCATTAAAGAAAGGTGAACTACCGCCAACCATGGAACAAGCCCTGATCAGTCTCATTCTTAAAAAAGATAAAGACCAAAATGTTATCGTCCAATTTCGCTGATCCAGTTAGATGTAAAAATGTTGTCTAATATTCTGGCTAATTTATGAAGTGGAGTAATTACATCTCTTATACAGATCAAGTGGGATTTATACATGGTCGTAGCTCTTCTGTTAATATTACACGTTTCATAAATAAATTTATAAGTAAAGAATGATCCGACCCCAATCGCTGCCTTCTCACTTGAAGCCGAGAAGGCGTTTGAGACTACCTTTTTAAGATTTTGGAAATGTACAGTTTGTTATAAAAATTAACTGTATCCCCAAATTAAATTATCTACAGCAGTCTCTACCTCTAGAAGTTGCTCTTTTTTGTTTTAAATAGTTTGATAGAATACCTACAACATATTTTATTTGGAATGGTAAACAACCTCAGTTGCATTTCAGTAAGTTACATAGAACAATAGACAAAAGAGGTTTAGACCTCCCCAAAATGTGTTTTATTACTATGCTTCTAGTCTTAGACACCTGGCCCATTGGTCTCTTCCACCTGAGAGAGCCCCTCCCTGGTACAACATTGAACAAGCAGTCCTTGCCCCAATCTCACCATTGCAAAGTCTTTCTATTTATTACATCCCTATGTGATGTTGGTGTGTTGTTTCTTTTGGAGTGTTTTTATTTCTCCCCTCGCTCAGTTTTCCTCTCGGTTTCTGTCTTTCTCAGGTTTAACGTGCTGGTTGGTTTTTCCTACTGCCAATCATCCGAATTGATGACGTCACCGTGAGGCCTACATCTGCCCATAACCGGAAGCCCGCGAAGATATAAAAGGGCACTCCAATGCCAACACCGGGAAGTCGCTCCACATTCGGATTAGTTTTTTCGTATGCTTGGATCACTTCTCTTGATATCTTGTTTGATTGTTAGTTTGACTGTGATTTTGACTTTGTAAACTCTTCATTCATTCACGTCTCTTAATTATTGGACTATATTGTTGTGCTTGTACTGATTGGAGGTAAAAAGAATAGGCAAGTTATGTTCAGTCACGTGATATACATTATGCACAATTAGAAAATGTTGCTGTCTAAACACACCAGGTAAGGGGCAAGTACCAAATGTATTGCAAAATTGTAAATGAACCCTGTTTATATATTTCACTACTGTTTTCCACCTCCCAGTGTGTAAATGGTGTTTTTTGTGCTTCAGGTGGGTACATTTAGTAAGAAGCCATATAATAAATAGAGTAATGTATATGCAGCTGGTCATAATGGCAAAATAGCCCTCTCTAGGGTGATACAAGTGCAAAAAAGGCCAGCTGACTGTAAATCATCCCATACTTAAAATATCCTTCACATCACAGAAGCAAATTAGTTTCAGTGAGAATCGAGCATAAAAGCAAGAAAAGAGCAAGACACACATGTTTTATTCTCCAGCGTAAATGTCTGCAGTTCCTTTGTAATTTAGTAACAGCAAAACCTCCTTAAAAATCATGTTTGCTCTGCACACTAATTACACAACATGCCGAAACAAGCCGCAGGATGAAAAAGAAAGATGGCTTTGATCTGCATTAACCTGCACTGACATGACTCAGAAATGTGGCAAAACCTAAATGGCGCCTACCCATCATCACTGAACATTTGAAGTTCGCTTGAGGGCCACAGTGTTAGGAAGTAGTTAACTAGAAGTAGCGACACTACATAACTGTATTTTCAGTAGCATGACAGTAGTTCAGCTAACAGTGTAGCTTTTTCAGTATCGAGCTTCATTTTCCAACAAGAAGTGCTGTAGTGTCACAAAATGTGTCACATTAAATTGTGGACGCAGCAATAGGAGTCGACAAAATATTTAGTGTACTGCTGCCGTTTATCACTATACTGCCATTCAGATTTCTAGCAAGCACATAGTCTCAGCTGCTCTTTTATGGTGTCTGAAATTATTTGTTGGTTGATCAATAACAATGCCCAGGGGTCACGGCTGAGTGATGGTCAGGTTACCATAACAGCCATAAATGTGCAGAGCTGTCTGAAAGTGCTGCTGGCTGAACACTGCTTGTCCAGCTTGAGTGTGTACTTACATGCGCACACACACACACGCACACTCTTTCAAAAGCTTGCCGTTGTGAGATGGCTGGCACACATTGCACGGCCATGTCCATGGAGATCTTGACTTTCCGGCAGATGGCTGAGCTGACAGCTCTTTGTGTTAAAAGGGGGCGGAGCTTTACACTAATTTAAGCAGTCCAACTGTCAGCCAATCAAACACAGCACTGACAATACACAACACAAGACTGAAGCATTTTAAAATGTTTAATGTTATCAGTCCATGTTTCTGTGTGTATATATATATATATATATATATATATATATATATATATATATATATACATATATATATACACATACACACACACACACACACACACACACACACACACACACACACACACACACACACACACAGGCGGCCAAAAGTTTGGTATATTGTACAGATTTTGCTCTTATGGAATGTTGGTAAATTGGTACTTTTATTCACCAAAGTGGCATTCAACTGATCACAATGTAAAGTTAGGACATTATTAACATGAAAAATTGCTATTTGATTTTTTTTTTTCACCCCACACTTCCTGTAGCACTTGTCATAGATGTGTCTGTCTTGTCGGGCACTTCTCACGCACCTTACAGTCTAGCTGATCCCACAAAAACTCAATGGGGTTAAGATTCATAACACTCTTTTACAATTATATATTGTCCAATGTCTGTGTTTCTTTGCCCACTTGAACCTTTTCTTTTTGTTTTTCTGTTTCAAAAGTGTTTTTTTCTTTGCAATTCTTCCCATAAGGCCTGCACCCCTGAGTCTTCTCTTTACTGTTGTACATGAAACTGGTGTTGAGCGGGTAGAATTCAATGAAGCTGTCAGCGGAGGACATGTGAGGCGTCTATTTCTCAAACTAGAGACTCTGATGTACTTATCCTCTTGTTTAGTTGTACATCTTCCACATCTCTTTCTGTTCTTGTTAGAGCCAGGTGTCCTTTGTCACCTTTGAATGAAATCTTCAGTTTTTTGGCAATTTCAAGCATTGTATAGTCTTCATTCCTCGTAACAATGATTGACTGACAAGTTTCTAGAGAAAGCTGTTTCTTTTTTGCACAACTAATCACCGAAATGGTAGCAAAAGATTTGCTGCCCATTCGTTTCGTCTAAGGGTTTAAAGATTTGATGTATTACGTTGAGCCCCAGTATAATGTCCCATCGTGCAAAACAGTCACGGGAAGAACAGATGCTCTATATGAAAAGACTGCTTCTTCACTGAAAGACAGACTGTCAAAGAAAGTGAAGATGGCAATCACTACGGACGCATGGACCTCGCTGACCACTGAATCCTATATAACTCTAACCATTATATTGCTGAATGGGATATACATAGTTCAGTGTTAGAGACACGCAGTTTCGGCGAATGACACAAGGCTGTGAACATAGCCAACAACCTAAATGATGCAACAGTGGCTGTCAAGCTCAGAGATAGTAATTGCATGTGTTCATGAGAACACTAGTAACATGGTTTTGGCGAATGGAGGTCTTTGGGAATCAGTGCCCTGCTTCGCACACACCCTGCAGCTAGCCATCAACGAAGGCTTCAGCGTGCTTCTTTTAAAAGTGTGATAGCTGCCAGCAGCCGGTTGGTGGCACATTTTCACCACAGCACAGTGGCTGCAACGGCACTTCGCCAGAAACAACTACAGCAGAAAGTACCTGAACACAAACGTATCCAGCTCTGTCGCACGTGGTGGAATTCTGTTCCAGCGGAGCACGTTTTTGTGAATAGACTCCGCACACGCCTCTCACCTGTGCACGTAGACCAACTCCTCTTTTTGAACAAAAATATGTAGGCTGTAGCCTATGTTTAATTTTCATCAGTCGTGGTAAATATACAGGATGTTTTTGTTTTGAGTTTTATAAATCATTCCATCTCTGTTTTATTTACCATTAGCAGTCGTTTAGTTAAACTGGTTAAACATGTTTTCTTTAGCTTTGAAAATAAAAACTAAAGCTGTTCGTTTTTGTTGCAAAAGCACAGTTGAAATATGCTGCTGAAGTAGTATTAAAGACAAGGTTTTATTTAAAATTACAGTTGAATAAAGTAGCCTAAAAGCAATCCTGTGTGTTCATTTTTAAATCACATCTGATAATAAAAACACAGAGACAAATAATATAAAATAAATTAGAAGACTATCTAAAATAATATATAATGAAACAAATGCATCGGCTCTACTTTTACTTACAATAACGAATGCAGAATTAAGGTTTAGTATTACAGAAATAGACTATATTCGGACACTTTTTTTGTCATAGTTTTTATCTTGTGATGAAAATATCCTGTAAATTTTATTCATAATTCATCAATAATTATCATGTGGTGTTCAGTAATTTAAGTCAGTTTTACTCTGAGTAAAGAGTTGTAATTTTAACCAATATATAGGCGATGTCAGCAATCACTTGATAAAGTAGATGAAAATACTGGAATGTAATCAGAAATATCCATAACATTATGAGAACACTATAGAATGTTGTGAATTATTTTTGCTTTGCGTGCCCGTGTTTAGAAGCGCGCTGTTAGAAGAGCACATCCACAACGGGAGTTACACTCTCTGGCTGTAGCACGTAACTGCATTTGCATCCTTTTTGTGCAGATACAAGTTGTAATGTTACGTTTATGTTGTGTATCTAGGATATCTGATTAATCTCATAGGATGCATCATAGAAGGGGCTTCAGTTTACTGGTGTTCATTTACACTTCAGCTTCACCTCATGCAGCTATTCTATTTCAGATGTTTCTTTTTCGATAACATTGATGCAGCATAAGCAGTGTTATTTTTATAGTCATATGTCCCTGTTTTCATATACATGTTTTCATGTCATATTTATTTGTCAACATTAATTTTCGTAACGATCTTAAAATATTTTCATTATCTCCATGACAGGCACATCCAGCCCCCCGCAAACGCCCCACGAGTACTCGTTTTTTGAGACCCATCAATGATCGAAATAAGAAATTGACAAAAATTCCCATCTCTAGTTAGATCCTCAGCTCATTTTCTGTTTCTGTCAATTGCCTTTGGAAATGTGGAGAACTTTGTGTTCAGTAAACTCTCTCTCTCTTAAACTTCAACTTGACCCCTGGTCATCATTGTAGCATATTGGTCTCTTTACTGGGTGTAACTGCATTTCCAATAATAGTGTATAGTGAAGACAAAACACATTGTCCACACAGAAGGACGGGTGGTTGCACAAGGTTTAAATTCAGTAGCAAAAATTACTATATTTTTGGTAAGTCTGATTCATTTCCAAGAATTATTGCTCAAAAATGTTCTCCATGTGAATGAAAATTATTCAATATTTTCCTACAAATGGCTGTTTGATTGAAATTATGCTTAAAAAAATCTTTATAAATCATTAGAGAGCAAATGCACAAATATTGATAAGTGACCTGCTCCGTCATTTTGAGCTACTTTGACCCAGAATCAAATTTTGAGATTTATACTCTAGATTAAATAAGGAATAGAAACCCCAAAACAGTCAAAAATAATGTTTTTGGCCAATGTAAAAAATGGCCCATTGCGACTTCGTGTGACGCATGTGAGGTTTGTTGAGGTGCACTGACCACCCAGCTGAGGCGGCTCGTAAAAACATGAAGTGACATATCCTTGCTACAATGGTAAGAAAACATGTATTTAAATGACTGAATTTACGTACTAGTCAGGGGGCATTATTAACTTTGTTAAACGTATGCTTCTTAATATAATTAAACACACTAAATTAACATGATAAATGTTCTAGCATATATATATATATATATATATATATATATATATATATATATATATATATATATATAGCGAGAGAGAGAGAGAGAGAGAGAGAGAATTTCAATATAAATATTAAATTTACCTGCAGCAGTTGTTGTTTTAGTTTCTGTATCTCAGAGATGTTGAGTTCACTCAGTAGATTGTCCACAAGGCTGGAGGAGGGGTGGAACAGCTCTCCTTTTTTGGGCGTGGAAACGCGGTTGTCATCGCCATTGGTGATCTTGTCAAAAGTGTTCTCGTAGCCGTGGATGGGTTCATCATTGTTAGGCTCGACTGACGTGTCATCACTAAACTTCAATCCATCGAGGGAGATACTCAAAGGACTGTGGTACATCGAGTCCCCGATTCTCATATACTGAGACAACTCCTTCCTCAAAGCGGCCTATATTAACAAGAAAACATATTGAGCGATTAAACGTGAGTGTGGCATTTACAGGTGCATTTGTTGACTGGTATACACTTACTGAAGCTTATGAACTTGTACTATGGGGTTTGTATGCATTATTGTTGCTCAATTAACATACACATTACACTGTTTTTTAAGTTGAGCCCAGAGTTTTTATGTTTCAAATAGTTCAATACATGAGAGTGAGTACCAAGTCACAATCAGCAGCTCACAAGTAAACCTGCTTGATAACACTGACCACAGCAGAGGATTTGATGTCCGACAGTGATTGAAATGTACTGTTAAAGGCAGTGGATATGTACACAAAGCAAAGCCACAGAAGAATAAAAATACTGTACGTTCTTCTTTGAGAAGGTGCCAACTGTTACACTCTGCCAGCAAGCTCAAATGCTTCAGAAACGTTGTGTCTCAAGCAGATGCAAATGTACTCTTGCCTTCTGCTCTCTCTCAGTCTTGATGGTCTCAAGTGCTTCTCCGAGTTGTCTCTCGGCGATCTCCTTCAGGCGGATGGCGTCTTCCAACTGACTGTTCAGAAACTGGGTGTCTTCCTCCAGACGACGAATTTCATGCTTCAGACCCTCAAACTCCACCTAAAACACACAATGCAACTAATCAATCAGTTCTGATCACCGGATAGTTACATATTTAATTAGGGTGACATCCACTTCCAAAAGGTTACCATAGTTTACCAACAGTTTTTGTATTAATGCCATAGTAACAACAAAATTAACCATTGTTACTTATCATAAGGGTTAAACAAATAGTGTGACATTAAATTAAACATACATTTATACAATATACATTTGAAGACAGAAGTTTACATACACCTTAGCCAAATAGATTTAAACTCTGATGGACACAGTCAACTTATTATTGTAATATGTTTAGTAATAATCATAATTATTATTAATAAATAATAACATTTCATTATACAAAATTAACTTTAAATGGCTCTGGCTGTTATTATGGTGGATCACTCCAGAAGGACTTTTGTGTGTTTGTTTGTAGGCTAGTTCACAGTAAAATCTAGAGCACAGGCATCTCAAGACATGTTTTTCTAACTACTTTTCACACTACGTTAAACTTGACACAGCGACCTAAAAACATTGTTACATGATGCGATGCTCCAACAGCGTCCATCTGATGCAGGTGTACATTGACCCGTCTTTAGAAAAGCACTTACAGTAAACATTGACCAATTCACATGTAAACGGATTGCTGTGAACTTGGTGAAGACTGGCTTATGTTCAATAATATGCTAATAAACTATACATTGGATTCTAAAGCAATTTTTAGCTTTGTCTTATCAATGCTTTACTCGACTGCCAATATAATATAATGCATTTACATTTTTCAGAATTATTATTTTTTATAATATATTTTATTTATAATTATTTAAATATAACTGTTTAAAACGATTTAATCATTATATATTGAATTATTGTAATTCGAGGGGCTTTCTAAGCAAATATTTATAAATGCAATTAATTGCGATACATTTCATTAATCAGTATACCATGTAATTCATTAAATAAATAAAAAATATCAATTAACAGCTCTAATTTACTTAATAAGCACATTGTTTTTTGTATGTTTTTCATAGGCACACAATATCGGATTTGGATCAGGATCATCTGACCTAAACCGATCCAATACCTGGCCGATCATCGGCTCCGCTACTGACGTTTTTAGATGGATTGGGTTTCGGTCAGACGAGCCCGGTCCAAATCAGATACTGTGTGTTAGTCATGGTCATTACCATCAAGCTAAAAAACACTCGGACGGGACTGCGCAGATTGATGCTCAAATAACAGCACAGAGTTGTTAAATCCATCAATGAAAAATCCAGAGACTCATTGGATTCTTTCAATATGATGCTGAAGCAGCTGGCTGTTACCTGGCTCTGTTTCAGGACAGACACATGTTTCTGCAGGGTGATGTTCTCCTCCTCCAGTTCACTGTAGTCCTGCAGCAGTCGAGATTCACGGAACTTGAACTCTTTGATGTCATCACGCAGACGTGACCTCTGCAGCTCCACCATCTGACTGTTCTGTAAGATACAGACACAAAACACCCGCTCAATGTGTGTTCAACGGACATGATCACCAGGAAATCATGACAGACATGGTGGCAACAGTCATAGTGTCACACACAGACATAAAGAAGTTGTTACAACATACAGGGCTGCAGACTTAATGACAGCATTTTGGAACCATTTGTTCTGCCGGCGTGACTACGGAGATGGCCAACTCTCTTAGATTACACGCTACCACTTTTCTGTTACGTATGAGAAACGTCAAGCGCTCTGAGAGTCTAATATGCTAAGATCCCAAATAACTGGTACTTATTGGCTTGTGCAATCCATCAAATTGTTTTGAGTTTTAAAACAGATTTAAGTGTTTTAATAAGTTTCAGTGTGTTTGAACAACTTTTGGAAAAAGCTTAAAAACGGTAGGGTGGATGGAGAGCGTTTCAAAAACAAAAAAGTCAATTTTCAAATGTATCCTGATTACGAATCTGAAGTTCAAGAGAGACTGCACTGGAGAGAACCGGCACTTGCTGTTCATTTCACGGGAGCCAGTCACACTTGTTTGGCATTCTGGTGCATACCGGCTTGCCCACTTCAATCCAGAACTGGGTAGAAATATCAATTAAAATATTTTGCCAGTAATGCCTGTATAAAACATTGAAATATGACATCATTTGGCATAAATTGTTGGTAGGCTTTTTTTTTACCTTAGACTTACACTGATCAGCCACAACATTAAAACCACCTGCCTAATATTGTGCAGGCTCCACTTGAGCTGCCAAAACAGCGCCAACCTGCATCTCGGAATAGCATGGTTATCTGAGTGGTTATCTGAGTTAACGTAGACTTTGTTGGTTTGAACCAGTCTGACCATTCTATGTTGACCTCTGTAAGGCAGGGTGCCAATGTGTTTGCATTCAAAGGCAAAGAGCAAATGTATGATCTTTGAGCAACTCTTCCTGAGGCACCACACCCCATTGAGTGAAGACTGCAAATTCACACCTCATTGTTGCCCTTCTACTTCTGTCCCATTCTCTCCTCTCTCTCCCCCTCACCCATTCCCCTTCAGCTCAGAATCACCTAAGATCTGTATGTAACAAAAGTCTATATCTGATGTATACAAATAATGTAACTAGAGTAACATGTTTGGAATCATTTAAAATGTCTCAGTGCGTCTGGTATAGTGCTCTTATTCCCAGGTTTGTAAAACTTAATGACAACAAAGTTATAAGGTCTTTGCCAAATACTGTATAATTCTGGAGGTCTGTCCCCATCCCTGCTTGTATGTTAATGAGGTATGTCCCCAGGACTTCCAAACCTAACCACCCCCAAAATTCCCTTGTTCATGGTTTGGATATTTAAGGAGATGTGACACATTGTTCATGGTTCTCTGTAGTCAGACGAGCCCACACAGTTTACTGTGTGTAATTTATATCAGGTGATTGCAATTTGACTGTGGCAGCGGGGGCGTGGTCAAGCGCCCGTCCGGGAGAGAAAAGCGGTAAGGGCGCTTACACCTGAGCTAAATTATGTCTAACACCTGTCTCTAATTTCAGTGAGCACGGGGAGAGCGGCATAAAAGTGGGCCTCCAGGGGAGGAAGATGACAGACTAACCCAGTGCGCTGTTATTGTGTTGTGTGTGTAAAGATATAGTGTAAAGAGCAACGTGAATTAAAAAAGCTTACCTTGTGGGGAAGACGTGTTTCCTGTCGTCCTTCATGTGAAGAGTGTTACACTGGTGCCGAAACCCGGTAATTTAAAGGAAACAACATTTCCAAGCATGGAAAGTGGTCGCCCCATAGAGTCCTCCCAGCTGGCAGAAGTCCTCCAGTCCCTCGCAACGCTGCATCAAGGTCACCAGCAATCCCTGCTTGAGCTCCGGCAGGACCAAGATCGCCGATTTTTCGAAATCATGCGGGCTCAGGCAGAGGACCGGCTCGCCATCCGGAGCCTCCTCAGCCAGGAGGCCGCGTCGGCCACAACCGCGACCCCGGACACCCGCGCTACGCTGCCCCCCCATGCTTCAGAATATGGGGGCAGCAGATGATCCTAAGGCCTTCCTCTATTTGTTCGAGCGCTCAGCAGAAATCTGGGGCTGGCCCCTCGAACAGTGGGCAGCCCGCCTGATTCCCCTCCTGTCCGGGGAAGCTCAACTTGCGGCACAGCAGCTGCCGGCGACGAACCTCCTGGCCTACGCCGATCTGAAGAGGTCTATTCTGCAGCGGGTCGGTCGGAGCCCGGAAGAGAATCGCCAGCTCTTCCGGGGCATGAAATTAGAAATGTCCGATCGGCCGTTCGCGTTCGCTCAACGGCTCCGGGACGCCTGTCGGAGGTGGCTGCTCGCGGGGGACCGCGACGTCGAGGGAGTAATCGACCAGGTGGTACTGGAACAGTTCGTTCAATGGCTGCCTCGGAAGACGACGGGGTGGGTCCAGTGCCATCGCCTGGCGTCGCTGGAGGAAGCTGTTCGACTGGCGGAGGACCACTTGGCGGCGATCCCGAGGGCAGACTAGCCTTCTTCTCTCTCTCTCTCCCCTTCCCTTGTGTCTGCCCCTGCCCTCTCCCCCTCCCCTATGTTCTCTCCCTCTGTTCTCTCCCCAGGGCCGGCTCCTGCCCCGCGCAGGCGTGGAGGGTTCCAGAGAGCAACTTCCCGGCCTTGGGAGAATGTACCCTCCCATTCCCCGTCATTCAGCCACTCTCCTCCTCAGGTGGGGGCGCCCGCCAGCACAAGTGCGGCCGCAACGCCTGGGCCGGCCTGTTGGAGGTGAGGAGACCCGGACCACTTCCGGGATCAGTGTCCGCTGATGGAGGTGGGGACGGTGGTGCGGGTCTCCGACGTCCCGCAGGCTACCCCCTAGGGCTGGAGCATACCGGATTCCGGTAAGGATCAGGGGGGGTATTTACCAAGCTTTGCTGGATACCGGCTGCAATCAGACCACCATCCACCAACGCTTGGTTCAACCCGGGGCTTTGGGTTTAGCTAAACTGGTGAGGTGTGTGCATGGGGATGTTCACCAGTATCCCATGGTAAATTCAGGGGAAGAAACCATTCGGCCTGATTGGCCGAATTTTAAAGATATTTTAGAGGGTATTTGTGCGGATGGGTTCTGCATAAAGAGGTGTGCAGTGTGCGATGCTTTGGCAGGGGAGGCGGAGCCGGGGCCGTCCTCGGCTGCTCGGAATGACGAGGGAAGGGGCGAGGTGGCCACCCCTACTCTCAGGGAATTCCCTGAGGGGAACTTCCCTCTAGAGCAGTCGCAGGACGAAACCCTTAAACATGCTCTTGACCAAGTGAGAGTAATTGATGGTCAACAGCTCCGGCCGGGCATCGCCATTGCATACCTATATTTTGCCATGATTATAGATAGGTTATATAGAGTGACGCAGGACGCTCAAACAAAGGAGGAAGTGACACAATTATTGATCCCACGGAGCCGCCGGGAAATGGTTTTCCAGGCGGCTCACTATAATCCTATGGCCGGTCACCTAGGGGAACGGAAAAAACTTCTCCGTCTAATAGCCCGTTTCTATTGGCCGGGCATTGGCGGTGACATCCACAGGTGGTGTGCGGCGTGCCGTGAATGTCAGCTGGTAAACCCACCGGCCACCCCAAAAGCGCCATTGCGCCCTCTACCATTAATCGAGGTCCCCTTCGAAAGAATTGGGATGGACCTCGTCGGGCCATTAGAACGGTCAGCACACGGACATCGCTTCGTGTTAGTCCTAGTGGACTACGCGACGTGATATCCGGAAGCAGTGCCTCTGAGCAACATCTCCGCACGTAGTGTTGCAGGGGCACTCTTCAAGATAATCTCCCGGGTGGGGATTCCGAAAGAAATCCTCACCGATCAAGGCACGACTTTTATGTCACGGACACTTCGCGAACTTTACGAGCTCTTGGGCATTAAATCGATTCGCACTAGCGTTTACCATCCGCAGACTGATGGCCTAGTGGAACGGTTTAATAAAACGCTCAAGAACATGATTCGTAAATTCGTACACGATGACGCTAGAAATTGGGATAAGTGGCTAGACCCCCTGTTGTTTGCAGTACGAGAGGTCCCACAAGCCTCCACAGGGTTCTCCCCGTTTGAGCTGCTGTACGGGCGACGCCCACGCGGTGTCCTTGACGTCATCCGCGAAGCTTGGGAGGAGGGACCTTCTAATAGCAAAAATGAAATTCAGTTCATTCTCGATCTTAGAGCAAACTCCACACACTGGGGCGACTAAAACAGGAGAATTTGCTCCAAGCTCAAGAACGCCAACGCCGGCTGTATGACAGGGGTGCTCGGCTACGGGAATTTGCACCGGGAGATAAGGTACTCGTATTACTCCCAACATCGAGCTCTAAATTACTCGCCAAGTGGCAAGGACCCTTTGAGGTCACACGACGAGTGGGGGATCTCGATTATGAAGTTAAACGTACCGATAGAGGGGGCGCACACCAAATTTATCACCTCAACCTGATGAAATTGTGGAGGGAGGAGGCGGCCTCTGTGACGTTGGCCACGGTAGTTCCGGAGAGGGCGGAGCTCGGACCGGAGGTAAACAAAAACTGTAATCTTAACACTCCGGTTGCTTGTGGAGACCACCTCTCACTGCGTCAACTCACAGAGGTTCCCGAAATACAAAAGGAATTTGCGGATGTGTTTTCCCCTCTACCGGGTCGTACAAACATCATACACCACATTGAGACCGAGCCGGGCGCGGTGGTACGTTGTCGCCCATATCCTTACCCGAACATAAGAAGAAAATAGTACGGGAGGAATTAGATGCGATGCTTGATATGGGCGTAATAGAGGAATCCCACAGTGATTGGTCCAGCCCGGTTGTTCTTGTTCCCAAGAGTGATGGGTCTGTTCGATTCTGTGTGGATTACAGAAAAGTCAACACGGTGTCTAAATTTGACGTGTACCCAATGCCCCGTGTTGATGAACTGCTCGATCAGTTAGGTACTGCTCGATTTTATTCGACCTTGGATTTAACAAAGGGTTATTGGCAGATCCCCTTGACACCAATGTCCCGTGAGAAAACAGCCTTCACTACGCCGTTTGGATTACACCAATTTGTGACGCTTCCTTTCGGTTTGTTTGGAGCACCAGCCACGTTTCAGCGTCTTATGGATCGGATCCTCAGACCTCACACCGCGTACGCCGCTGCCTATTTAGATGATATAATCATTTATAGCAATGACTGGCAGCGGCACATGCAACATCTGAGGGCCGTCCTGAGATCGCTGCGGCGGGCGGGGCTCACAGCAAATCCTAAGAAGTGCGCAATTGGGCATGTGGAGGTACGGTATCTGGGGTTCCACTTCGGTCATGGCCAGGTGCGTCCCCAAATTGACAAAACCGCGGCGATTGCGACTTGCCCTAGACCCAAGACCAAAAAGGGGGTGAGGCAGTTCCTGGGGCTGGCTGGCTATTATAGGAGGTTTGTGCCTAATTATTCGGATGTCACCAGCCCGCTGACTGACCTCACTAAAAAGGGGGCTCCAGATCCGGTCCAATGGTCAGAGCAATGCCAACAGGACATTCTTAGGTTTTGATAAAATGTCTAACTTTGACTTATCACTGTCTAATTGGAATTGATGAATTGATTATGTTACCTGGTCAATAAATTGTCAACATTTGATTTTATTCTGACTGACTCTGACATTATGTTTCCCAAACAGATTAAACGATTCGTATGTTACCGCAAGTCTGCGTCAGATTAGTGACGACTAATATTTGGCATAGATTCAAGTGTACTTGGTTTGCAAAGACAAAAATGGAATTTCTGTTTAGAACAGCAAACGCTGCTTGACCAATCTAAATTCGGGTGTGTCTTACCTCTGTTTTAATCTGATGTTTCTCCAGATAAGTGTACGTGGGAAACCACGCATGGCCAATCCAAAGCTATTACAAGTTATGTTGGTCAACTTACATATGTAATAGTGGCCGTGACCTCTACTGAAGAAAACGTTAAGTTACATTCAAGTGTATGCAATTCCATGGGGCTATACTGAAGTATCTTTGATTGTGTGAACTGGAACGTGACCGATCTCAGGCATATAGCAATTACCTCTGTTTGATGATCCAATACTGGCCGCTTGTGATCGTGAGACCCGCGGTGTAGAGAAAAACACGCGAGGACCTCAAAGCGACATAGTTTCTTAATCTAAACGGGTAAAGTATAATTAAAGGAGTTAAAAGAATAATCAAACATTCGCTCACTTTTAATGATGCTCAGATATCATTAAAACCTTTTTCATTTATGGAGTCAGATGAAATAACGAGGTAATACATAAGAGAAAATGTATTTCATTTAATCTTGTTGTGTTGCGTAACAAGAAAGACAGTAACGCGCAGAGACCTTCACCCGTATTATTGGAGACCACCATTGGACCGATAAATGGGCTTACACCTCTCACATCAGCAAGACATTTCCATCCACAGAACTGCCGCTCACTGGATGTTTTTTTGATTTTGGCACCATTCTGAGTAAATTCTAGAGACTGTTGTGTGTGAAAATCCCAGAAATACTCAAACCAGCCCGTCGGACACCAACAATCATGCCACGGTCAAAATCACTGAGATCCAATTTTTTTCCCATTCTGATGGTTGATGTGAATATTAACTGAAGCTCCTGACCCGTATCTGCACGATATTATGTACTGCGCTGCTGCCACACGAATGGCTGATTAGATAATAGCATGGATGATTTATGGTTTCAGACAGGCTCAAAATGCTATTCCGAGATGCAGGTTGGCGCTGTTTGGCGGTAAAAGGGGGACCTACACAAAATTAGGCAGGTGGTTTTAATGTTGTAGCTGATCGGTGTATAAGTTGTATGACCATCAGTATGTTATCAGTTATGATATTGAGTTCTAAAATAACCAGTTTATTCATTAGAAATAATTTAATATCATATTAATGCATATCATCAATGGATGTTCAATGTATTCTCCGTTCTAAAAGTCTCTGTTTTGCTGCAATGACATCATGATGCACAGTGCAAATGAAATCATTACCTGCCATTCATTCGCTCTCATCCATACCGGAACAGCGATGAAAAGCCTTATACGTTTTTTAGCCTTAAAAACATTTGGTGTATATAAATCACATTTTTACACATGTAACTGTTGTTAATATCAATAAATGTACACTTGTGTCCCGACTCAAAATCAATGCTTTGCTGTCAAATGTGCATTTAATTACAGCAAATATGCAATATTATTGGTAATTGCACTTATTTGTGCAACACAATAATAATATCACTATTATTTGAAACTAATATTGTTTTCACAGATGCAACCGAATCAGTTAATGTACTTAACTAGAGGCTTGATTTTAGTACACCTCCCTATTTATTCCCCCATCTCTACAGCTCTGCTTCATGCCAAAATACATCACATAATATCAACTGTGGTTCATTATCCTCTCTTGAGGATTGCTTCACTAATCTCTCTCTCACACACACACACACACACACACACACACACACACCCGAGACAACAGATGGGGCTGGAGGGTTGGGTGGAGGTAGTTTCACCCCACCAAACACAAGATTTACACTCATCCAAACCCACACCACAGCAACAGTTATTTCTCACGGCAGGCTGAATGTGACAATGACTGAAACACTCACTCGACACACACATGATAATGAATTCAGATGTGTCCTGGGAACATTTCAAGAGTGCCTGCCAATTTAATGCTGCTATTCGATGTATGTGTGTGTGTGTGTGAGGGGAAAGACACTGTGTGTATCAGCAATATTAAGGTTTATTTTTTTTAGGGTGATATTCCTTTCTGCATAACAAGCAAATCCCTTCAACCCAGCTTAACCCAGTCTGGATTTAAGATCTTACTGCAGAAAAAGAGAGAATGGAACAAGGGAATGAGGAAAACATGAAGAAGTGCAAGGGCAAACCCCTCAATAGAAAACACAACAAAATGTTCTGAATTTATTGAACTTTTCTTATCAATCACCCTTTTCACGACTGATCATTGCTGTCACTTCCGAATACACCTATAACACGTACACAATAAAGTTTACTCTTTTTCTTCTGGGAAATGGAGCAAAAACATTGATGACATCGTCCTGCACTCATTAGCGTATATTAGGATTTGTGTAATGAAATGCCCCCCACCAGACGTGATGTGATTTTTCACTTATGATTCACATGTGTTCATCTCCAGCATCACATCATGACCCAGACAGACGCGTTCAGTCGTACAGCTGCTTTTGTACGGACCTCTCTCAGCTCCTGAGTGATGGTGGACAGGCGCTCGTTCTCTGATTGGGTGTTGGTCAGGATGTTCCGTGCCTGCCGCAGTTCTGCCAGCAGCTCCTGCATGCGCTGCTCGTAATACGCCTCCTTACACGCCGACTCCTGGATGAGTGATTCCTCTCGGCTCTCGCCATCCGCCGCCACCTTCCTGTGGTTGGAGTGAGCCTGTCCAAACGCCTGAGTGAAACAGAGAGAAGAGAGAAACGTTAGAGTGAAGGTAGTGATCTGGAGAAGAGGTTCTCATATTTCAGGCCGGGGACCAAAAATGTTCCGTTCGCAGACAGTAGGAAAAAAACAATGCTGAATGCACATAAAATGCAACTAACCTTTTTGGTACAGCATTAAGATCACAAAATAATTAGGCTTCTAAGATTTTAAAAGGGAGAAGAAAATGTTTCCCACATTTTCTTTTGTTGATGTCCAAACCAAACCTAACTCATCCGATCAAACTCTACTGTCTTCTGGTCCAAACCAAAACTAATCTGGTCTGTCACTTGTGTAGCGTCTGGAGGAATCAATGGACTAATCATTCTGAATAACAAAGAACCCACTGTTAAAACTCCCCTAATCACTGAAATAGTGCCAACTAGTCTCCACAGCACAATGCGCTATTGACAAAGAGACACTCCAGCTATTGACAAGCCCCTTTCCCATGTGACTCGCCTCACACCGCGTGAGAAAAGCCATGTGAGACTTTGAATGTAAAAATGTGTGTGTGTGTGTGTGTGTGTCTTTCAGTTA
Organism: Xyrauchen texanus; assembly: GCF_025860055.1. NCBI lineage: Eukaryota > Metazoa > Chordata > Actinopteri > Cypriniformes > Catostomidae > Xyrauchen > Xyrauchen texanus. The sequence goes on from NC_068312.1 coordinate 2,634,035, forward strand.
AAACCTAGAAATGTTTATTCTTAAGGAAATATGCATAATCCCTGTACGTTGTGTATTTCTGATGATAGATCAAAACTAGTTGAAATTTGTTTAGTTGTGTAGTAAAACTCTGAGGCCGTATATTTAATAGCCTAAGAGTGTATATCCACTTTTAAGTGTACCAAATACATTGTTCTTGGTATCAAATTAAACCTTACGATTTGTCCTAGCTGAATATGAATATAAGATCACCTTAGAATTGTATTCTGCTATGTTTTAACATCTTTTGAGTTATTCAAGCCAAAGCCGGACCCGGTCATGCAAATGAGCCTTGACGGGACAAAGGGACATCTCATGCCCAAAATAAGGGAGACTTTCAAAGGAATGTGCAGAGATTGCTGATTCTCACTTAATTCTTACTGAGAAGGAGAAATGAACCCTTTTTAATCCTATATATTCTATATATAGATCTATGTGATAAATGTATTGACATGTATCTAATGTTCCATCTCATGATTTCCCTTTATGTGGTTTGGTCTATGTTTTCTTGCAAACTCTAATGGGTTAATGTTTCAGACTTTGCATACTATGGTTAACCGAAATCATATGTGTGGCACATTTGGTCTCTATAACTTGGTATTTTGAAGATCGAAATGACTGTGTACATGATATGTCGATAACAACAACATATTAGTATTACAAGAATATCTCCTAGTTTCTTCATTGGCTACCACACCTCCAGGGTGCACACCAAGGAGCACCCTTAGAACAAAGAGCAATAAACCAAATTCCCGCCTGGAACTTCCACCCTTCTTATTGGTCGAGCCAATGAGAGGTGGGACACGTTTTCTAAGAATATAAACTGCATCCACTCTGACTCTTCGTACTCTTATCTCTTCCTTCTTCTTGGCTGCTCCCAACTCCCAACTTACTTCATCTCTCCTCCCTTCCCCTTGGACTCCCCCCGGCACCCCTCTCTCTTCTCTTCTGCTGAACATTGCCTTCAACTCTCTCTTCAAGTGAGTCTCAACTCCACGCTCTGGAAACACCGAACCGAAATCCTCCGTCTCAAGAACGCCACGAGGACACGACATACACGCGGTCTTGCTCAGCCACACTAAGGTCCATTTTGCAAGTATTATTTCATCTGAAATCCAAACGCGTTAAAGAGTGTAATTCCATTTGCTGGCTCTTAAAGGGTTAATTGTTGTAATAAGTTGGCTATCCTTATAATAATCCATCTATTTTCCTTATTGCTTTTACTGTGTTTAACTTGCATATTTTATGTTTATTCTATGTTAAATGTTTGTTTGTTGAGTTCGTGATATATCCTAGTTCTTTGTATTAAACCCAATTATACGCTTGATTGTCTCTGTGTGTTGGTCATAGAACAAAGCCACTTTAATGTGCGATCTAAAGCTACGAGCTGATATTATCAAAGTAAGTTAACGTGCTTTGATGAGTAGGCTTATAACTAAGAATAAACCTTCAAGAGAATTGATCAGGAATATTTAGCAAAGCAGTTCGCGGGACAAACTGACTGATTGCGGTAGCCTACGGGTCAATTCCATTAAGGTGTTATTAAAATTAATATAGCCTGTCTGCATATAAAGTATATTCCTAATTAATTATAATTCGTTGTGTTTAATTATCTATATACATTTGAAGCAGACTCTTGGACTATATAAGCCCTTTTTGGGGCGTTTTTGTATGTACTGGTATCCGGGTCAACCCGTATGATTAATCATTGATTACGATCATTGAAATTAATTGTACATTCCCCAAACCTGACCTGGATACTCTACACTTGGCTAGTCAAATTAAACAGATGCAAACATGGACAGGTTGCGTGACATGTCCTTATCAATCCAACCAAAATTGAGTGCGTTTACATACACGTTCTTACAACGATTATGCATAATAAACAGTCAATGCGTGTGTTCATATAAACACAATAAAATGTGTTCCGTTTTTAAGTGTAAGGTCATAAACAGCGTAAGAACCGATTTACACGGGTAGTTTTTTGCCCATTGCAGTGATTTCAAGTTGCATGTAAACACATTAACTGCCGTTCTTATCGACTTATCCAATGTGCGCATATGTTGTGCACATGCCTCTTCAAATTTTGACATCAAAAGCTGAAGAATAACGCAATAATTAAAAATGTCATGTAAATGTGGATTTCTTGTTCATCAGATTTTTCAAATAAGCTGATTTTCAGGAGTAATCTGCATATTGGTGTGCATGTAAACACTGTCTCCTGTTGAGAACCACTGGACTAGAGTGTGCCAAACGTTGTGTGTCCCAGTGGATCTGAGGCTGCTAAAAGCCGTTATATACACGAGTCTTGGTTCACTGGCAGGTCACCCCACAGAGCCATTCTGTTTCAACACAGAAAACAGTCGAAGTGAAAAAGACGCAGGAAGAATGAGACGACAAACCTCTATGACCTCCATAATCCCTCTACAATAGTTACTGCAGGGGTTTTCAAAATGGGGTCCGGGGACCACCAGGGGGCCATAAGGTGAGAAAGAGCATTTTTCACAATAATTATAAATATTTAAAAGAAAATATTTTAGATTATATTATTCATTTAAATGTTTCACTTCGAGTTTATATGTCTTACATTTCTCCAGCATAACAAAGATACATTGTCAACTTGATAAGAAGTGCGTATATATTTTTCAGATCATTTTTTTATAATTTCTTTGGCTTTAGTGATGATTCTGTATAATATAATATACAGTATAATATAACAGAGCATAAAATAATATAATAGAAAAGACAATGACTTTGAGAGATGTTAAAAGGAGCTGTGTTTGTATCAGTAGCTTGGTTGCCATCCACATACTCGATGCACATTTTTGAATATCACATAAAAACTGCTGTATGGAAACAGCTACTGTTCTGAGTAGATATGAGATAAATCTGAAGTCCAGCATGTGTCTGTGCATTTATCTGAAAATCATTTAAACTGCTGTCTGAAGGCGTGTAGTGTGTGCAATGATTATTTATTGAACAAGTCCTGTCAAATTTAATGCAACAAGCACGTGTTTCAGCCATGAGCTGTTAATATTCACATGGAGCAACAGCTCTCCAAACAGGAAAAGGAAAAAAATTTAAACATCCTCGTGTTTTGGCTCACTCGCTCCGTATGTATCTCACATTTGTATAATGCATCCTGCGGGTCTGTTATCACAATCTCAGGCACGTCCTCACCATCATCATCACTTTGAAAATGCATTTGCGCTGCTCTGTCCATCGCACTGTATCCATCTTTCATTTCCAATGGCCAGTCATTTGTGACCGGGAACACAACAAGTGTAACAAAGCGAAATAAAACCTATACAATGGTCCGTATTTATTTTGTATTTTCACATACCATATGTGAACAAAGGCAAGGAATTTTATTCCAACTGGGATAAGAAAAAAAAAAAATGATCAGAACACAACATAAGAGTTAAGGATGTAATTAAAAACAAATCTGCTGAATGTGTCTTTCAGTGATTAAGAAAACTGCCAACAAGTGTCCTACACAGCAGGCAGGTCATCTGTGATTGTGGGAGGTTTACAGACTGTTTGTTTCAGAGCTAACAGCTGTTCAGACATAGGTGTGGACATTCTAGAGTTTGTCAATAGTGCCACCACAGTTGTAAAGAGTATGTACTTGGGGTCAACGTGAAAATGTGCTTACATTTTATTATCAAGACAACTTGAGTGAAAAGCTTAAAACTACAAAACCTGATGATGCATCCTGTGTCCTCAATGGAAAAAAGGAAATCTGACCATTCTTGCAGTCATTTATTACATTTAATAAAAAACACACAGTGGCTTCAACTTCTATTTTCATTCCTATTTTACGGCAGTTTCCCCAGAAGTGGCGATTTTGTTCTTTTAAACTCATGGGATGATAATGCAGCACTGTATGATAATCTGTTTTGCGCAACTACTATTTTTCACATACAGCGCATTCGTAACTTGGATGTAAACATGACTAATGTCACAAATTTTCTTATATTTGATTAGTGACCTAGAAGTAGTGCAGAATCCTTATTATTTCATCTGAAAAAGTTTTTTTGGTTGAAAGATTTGAAATCGTGTTGTCTCAGACTTTTGGACCCCACTCTATGTGAAGTCACACACAACGTATACTATCATAAAAATAAAAGCTTTGAATAATAATGTATTCACTTTTAGGATTGAAATATTATAGATTAAATTATTTCAATTTCATGTTGGTTGAACCATCGGACAAGTAAAACGCAAACCTAAAATAAAACAACATACCAAATATTCAAGCGTTTCTTCATATGTGCTGCCTCCTAATATCCATAGTTCCCTGCTATAGTATGCCAGAAACAGTGTACCAATGGAGCAGTGCGTCTGAGGCCTCAGTATTCATAAAACAGTGAGCTAGAAATACCCGGATGACCTACTATATTTGGTGAGATCGACTGGAAACTTAACGATCCCATAAACCCTCGGTAGCTGAGCACACTTCACTTACAAAACACTGGACGATGATTTGGACAGAAGCCCAACCAAACGTTTGCACGTGAGCAAACAAAATGGTCTAGCTGACAAACATAGACACATGCATGGTGTGAGGAGCACTTGTTGTTTAAGCCAGGGTCAGGAGGCAGGTTACTAAAGGTCGTGACCTCTGTGTTGGACCACAATGCAGTGGAATGCAGCACAGACACAGGAATGGGTGGAAATGAATCATCCCCAGTTACTAATAGCTGCGAGTGTTGAATTGTCCTGTTCATACAACAGCTTACAGTGGCAGCTTGAATACCAAACTGGTCTCATAGAATCAACTTGCTATTAAGGATGTGCAAGACTAGTCCACTAAAAGGTGCTTAAATTACTGTCATGATATTGTTACATGTAAATATAATTAATAATAAAATAAAAAAAAGAGGATGTCTGTAGCCAGTGTATACAAAGCTTCTTTTCAGCTCAGGCCACACATGCTTCCCTCTCTCAAAGTGTTTTCGCAAGACGAGCAGCTAAGGAAATCACTTCGGTGGTGCGGGATGCAGATTTTTGAAACTTTGACTTGCAAGACACTATGGATGTTTTCACATTTGAGCGTGCTTGTTAGGTATTTTCACGCCAAGCAGACTTTTTCAAGTGCAGGATTATCGCCTCAGGTGCGTCAGGCCAGTCTTTCACCGGACTACAGATAGGGCGATTATATTGTTTTTACAGATTAACCAGTGCTGATAGTTGCTTTTTGGATCTATCAATTATTTGCAAAAAATCTATGGTGATAGTTGCCATTAGGTTTAATCTAGTGAAAGTAGGCTTTAAACAGGTTAATTTGGTAAATACTATATTAAATATAGAGGATATTAACAGCCAAATCTCCATTCAAAACAAGTAAATCTATTCTGGGGTCTTGTTTACAGTTAAAAGTCCCACTTTATGCACCAAATCTTCATTTGTTTCAGGTCATTATTGAGATTTTTATTGAACAACAAACTGCTGGGTTTTTATTCATTTTGGACTCTTGTACCCTCAATGTCTGTGCCCATCATATTAAGGAAGGACTTCTTTTTTTACATTCTAGAAATAATATTGCATTGGTGCCCCAGACCACCTTTTCAAGAGGACTCAGATGGGGTTTGCGGGTGCGCACCCAAATTCAGAAAACAGTGTTCACACCACCAAAACGAACTGAACTTTGACGGTTTCAATTATCTGCTAATCATACCTTATACCACATTTAATCATTTATTAATCAAATGAATTGCAATTAATCACACATTTCAATATTTGCTATCGATAAAGATAATTAAATATAAATAATACATAAGATTTAAATGTATCACATTATTGTGGCAAAAGAGTAAAGCATTGATTAGGCGCAAAAAAATGGCTTTAGAAATTACCGTAAATTCCGGACTATTGAGCGCACCTGAATATAAGCCGCACCCACTGAATTTTTAAAAAATTATTATTTTGAACATAAATAAGCCGCACATGTCTATAAGCCGCAGGTGCCTACCGGTACATTGAAACAAATGAAGTTTTAAACTTTTTCCTCGTAGTCGGGAGGGAGCTGCTGACACAGACTCGTCCGTACCCTAATAGACAGGCCTTTATGTCTCATAAATCTGAGACACCACGATTCATTGCGGTGGCGATTGTTTTGGCTTTCACTTGGATCTGCACAGTTGAAACACCTCGGCTGTCTGCTCTCTGTGTGTTGACCCAGTCTTCGAGCACATTTTCTAGTTCGGGCCATCTGCTTTTCTTCCCTCTGAAAGCTTTAGTCGTCTTTTTGCACTGAGTCAATTCCTCACGCTGCTGTTTCCAACGTCTTATCATCGACTGATTAAGACCAAGCTCCCGTGCAGCAGCTCTATTTCCTTTTCCAACAGCCAGATCAATCGCCTTCAACTTGAAAGCTGCATCATATGCATTTCTCCGTGTCTTTGACATGATGAGGGTGACAAAATGACTACCGTAATCAGAATGATTTCATCTAAACAGTAAACAAAAAAGTTGTTTGACCTTAACCCGTTCGGCAATTTCATTGGTCTATTGATAGCTTCATGCCGCCTAAAAACTGAGCACGTCACAGAATTATTATTTTTTTTAAATAAAATTTGAAAGAGGGAAAAATCCATATATTAGCCGCGTCATTGTTTAAGCCGCAAGGTTCAAAGCGTGGGAAAAAAGTTGCGGTTTATAGTCCTGATATTACGGTAATATATTGTTTTTTATTCTCATATCATTGAACATGCCTACAGTCCATTTTGGAATAGAGTTATTCATCTATCCTGTTCACACAGGACGTGCTCTTGCATTCCATCTGTGCTATTTTTATTATTGGTCTTTATATATTTAATGAATTTCTTCCTACTTTTTGTTAATTGCTGCACTTAAGTCACTGCAACTCCAGCAGATGTAGAGGGAGGCTTCTCGGTTCCCAGCTTCCCAAGGTGAGTGGACTTGGTAAGGCTATGAAAATGGTTTAATTAATTGAAACTATGTTATCATCAGATGGTGGGTCTGTACAACACCAGCTTTAAGCTCTTACGCATAAACTGAACATAGCCTGTGACAATACTAAAAAGCTGCTGTGATGGTGTTTGTTACAGGAGATTCTGTTCTCCAAGCAAAAACATGGATGCTAACTATGGAGGCCAGCGTCATCACCCAGCCGCAGGAGCTAACAGATTTTTCATCAGCATTAGCTGTCCTGTGTGGCTGCAACTATGTATTCAATGTGCAGTACCAGGAAGAGGCGGCCAGTACACTGGAGTTTATTCAGAGGTTCGTACATCATTAAATACTTCAAAAGCAGCATAACACCAATTGTTAAATGACAGTGTGACAACAAATTGCACAGAATTTATATTCCTAATTTGGGTTTGGGTTAGGTTCAATCCGCTTTGATATACATTTTATTGATCAAATATAACATAAATCCTGTGTAAGCACTTTGAAAGCAATGAAAAAAAACTGTGGTCAAATTCCTTGTATGTGTACAAATACTTTACCATTACATTTGATTCTCATTTTGATATTAACCATCAATGTAGATGAGGGATGTGAAGTGTATGGTGGGAAAATGGACAGGGATTTTGTTGTAAAGCCAACCTTTCAAGGCTGAAAAGGGCAGCTCTGTGGTAAGCATTGTTGCCTTGAAGTAAGAACATCCTGCATATGCATGTGCTGGCCAGCTAGGGCCATTCTTTGAGTTTCCTCCCATTGCTATACTTTTTTCCCACATGTATGTTAGGTTAATTAGTGAGTCTATAAATCTTTTTTTATATTTGTTTTCCAAAATGAGGGTTGCAGCATAAGGTAACCCAAAATATATTTTGTTGTAATGCATGGAGCTTCAGTGATTTGAATGTCATGGATCATCAACTAATTATGCACTTTACCTGTAGGTATTCAATATATTGATTTTATTGGAACCAAAGTGCAAACATTACAGAGTTATGACAGTTGGAGAAACACTGGTTTAATGTATTTTTTCTATATTCTATATAGAATAATCTATTTGGTATACACTTCAACAGGTTTGCTCTTAACAATTATTGTTTTACAACAGTAACCATTATGGTTACTTAATATGATAAACCATGTTTTTTGTAGTAAAATCATATGTGACGAGGAGGGTGTGGCCGGGCCGTGCTGGAGCACAGCCGGCGCTGAATCATCTGACCAGAGGTAGAGCGAGACAAAAGGGCAGCTGGAGGCGCTGGTTCGAGAGAGACGCACGTGTTGCATGTGTTTATTTCAAGTTGATTTAAGTTTTGAGTTCTCTTACGAGAGGTTCTCTCGTATTGCGTAAGCTAGCTTACGCTACGGAAAGATTAATCTTTTCTGAGATATTGAAGCCAAAAAATTATCCTTAATTTTTGTATCCATTATCAGCGCAGTCGCGGCGGCTGCAGACCTTGGCGGGCTAGCTAGCGAGCTCATAGGTTGCTCTGCGGCAACTGCTGCAGCCTATAGACGAGCTTGGCGAACTCGCATCCAATGAGAAGCGTCCAGCGCTCACTGCAACAAAGCCCGCCAAAATGGGCGTGACTTGAGTGCATATAAGCGTGGTTCAGTAGGCTGGAACCCTGATTTTCATCTCTTCAGCGAAGCTCTTCGCATCTCTGAACTGGAAGCGGCGTCGCCGTTCGAGGGGCATCAAGCAAGCGTGGACAGCGCTCGAAGAAGCCGGCCGTCTTCGCCACCTTCAGCCGTCCTGCGAGCTACGCCATCGGCGGCGTATCCTTTTAAAGCAAGCTAGTTCTTATGAACTTCACAAAAATACTGGCGTCTTTTTAAAGATGCCTCGCTCCAGCGCCCCTCTCAGCACCGGAGACCGCCGCGTCATCTGCGCTCTCTGCCTGGGACTGGGGCATGCAGAGCTCCCCATCGCTGAAGGCGGATCACGATCTCTGCGAGGAGCTTCGATGTCGACCCTGCGGGCTCGACTTCGAGCGCTCAGGACGAAGCCGCGCGCGCCTTCCATTCAGCAGCGCAGTAAAGCGCCCGCTCTCAAAGGCTGCGGAACCAGTGGTAGAAGCGATTGCCTCGCCGGAGCCCCTCCCTCGAGCATCGCCTTCACCCTCCCGCCCACTCGGGGCCAGCGCAGTTGCCGCCCGGCGGCTGCTCTGCTGCCATCTCGGACGGAAGCGGAGGATAAGGGCTGTTCCATCATGGCTCGGACAGCGAGGTGGTCAGGCTCACACGCCTCCTCCTCGGCCCAGGAATCCAGCAGGACCAGCGCCGGGTCGAAGGGGAACTAGCGCCTCCTCACACAGGTTGTCGACCGCCTCGGGCTCAGTGGTCACTGCCCCTGAACAGGCTCCCAACAGACTCCAAGCCGCACCTTTGCCCGCCCTCCGCGAGATGGCGGTCTAAGCTGGTGCTCCCGTCTAAGGCCTGCAGAACTACTTCCGCCTGTGTTGGCAGCGCCTATACCGCCGCCCGGCCAAGCCGCATCTGCTCTGCATTCCATGGCCGTCTTACAGACAGAGGCTGTTTCAGATCTGACTAGCCGACTTGGGAGAAGCTGAGCGCACTCGCGCCGCTCTCTCTGTCCGGTCTCTTCGGTTCCGCGGTGAGTGGCATTGTTGACCGTTTCTCGAAGCCCAAGCCATGAATCTCTTTCTGCCTCGTCGGCTAAGCTCCTCTGCAGGCGCCCACGTGACCAGCCTCCTGCACGAGCCTCTTCACAGCGCCCAGCTCAACAAGCCAGACTTCTCAGCGTCGACAGGGCGGCCGCCCTCGTCAGCGCTCAGACAGCCGCCCCCTCGCGGGCCTCGGCCTAAGATTGTACTGAAACCTGAGCAACCGAAGTCCTCCTAGCGTTGTTGAGAAAGCGGCGGCTCAGTCCGCCCGCGGCGGACCACCGTCAAAGCTTAGCCCCTGTCAGTCCCCTTCTCTAAGGCTACTGCAGTGGTGGATTCAGCAGCCAACAAGCCGGTGATACTACCCGTTTGCCTGCACTCAAGCGCCGTTTTCACGGCGACCCAAAGAAATCTTGTAAAGAGTAAACATGCCTTATGTGTAGAAATTGTGCCCACAATCCAGTGCTCACCCCTACACACAAGCATTACACATCCGTGTCCCTATCAGAGCACACTCACATAAGCGGTTCACGACCGGCTCGAGTGTTAGAGTTAATACAGCGCCCACGAGCCCGTCGCGTCGCCCTCCTCTGCCCGCTCTGTCACCACGGCCAGCTGTATGTAAGTCCCGTACGCCCCTGTCAGTCCCCTTCTCTCAGGCTACTGCAGTGGTGGATTCAGCAGCCAACAAGCCGGTGATATTACCGGCTTGCCTGCACTCAAGCGCCGTTTCCACGGCGACCCAAAATAAAGCCTTATGTGTAGAAAATGTGCCCACGATTCAGTGTTCACCCCTACACACAAGCATTACACGTCCCGTGTCCCTATCAGAACACACTCACATAAAGCGGTTCACGACCAGCTCGAGTGTTAGGGTTAATAAGCGCACCCACGAATCCGTCGCGGCGCCCATTCTCTGGCAGCTCTGTCACACGACCAGCAAACACTTCTCTGTATGTAAGTCCGAGCCCGTGGCTATGCTTGCGCATCACTTAACAGGCGTGACTCTTTCCCCATTCACCTCAATCGGAAGTGACTCACAGAACAGCCTGTCCATGCTGTCTGCGAGCAGTCCAGCATAAGCACAGTAAGCGCTCACACATTTTGTTCAGCTGCTGTGTGCGGCAATCAAGCGATTTGGCCATTCACCCTCTAACATTACGCTTCAAAGCGTGGGAAGATATTCCAGGGATATCCGAATGGGTGTTAAGCACAATAAAACAGGGCTATTTGCTACAGTTCGATCGCCGTCCTCCTTGCTTCAGAGCTCGGCTCGAAACTACTTTGAACACGGAAGCAGCGTGCATGCTTCGTTCAGAAATAGCAAACCTTCTGTGCAAAAGGGCCATAGAGAGAGTGCCGCCTCCCCTGACAGACACTATCTAGATGGATAGCGGACGCTATTGCTGCTGCATACGCGTCAAAAGACCTGCCATGCCCGTTGGGCATTAGGGCTCACTCCACTAGAGGCATGGCATCCTCGTGGGCATGGTCCAGCGGGATTTCCATTCACGACATATGTGTGGCAGCGGGATGGACTTCCCCCTCCACCTTTGTCAGATTTTACAATATGGAAGTGCCCGCTCTGCAGGCAAAACTACTAGCGGTTTAATACGCTACAGCTCCCCTGGTGAGCTGCACTGATGGGACACATTCCACACAGACCGGCACTGCCGCTCTGTCGTTCCCTTCCCACTATGTGCTTATGTATTACACAATCAATGACCCGCATTCTTGCCGGCCAAATATTATTTCCCCACTCATAAGGGCTCCCACGGGTCCCCCTTAATTCCCTGGGGCTCATACAGTGGATGCTTGGCGCGACGGCGTTGACAATGGGTTCCCGTAGCGTAAGCTAGCTTACGTAATACTGAGAGAACCTCTCGTAAGAGAACGTATCGGTTACCTAACGTAACCTCGGTTCTCTCTAGATGAGGGAGCAGTATTGCGTAACCGACCATGCTTCGCGCCACGGCGACTTTTCGCTTCAGTCAATGAAAACCAGGGTTCCAGCCTACAAACTACGCTTATATGCACTCAAGTCACGCCCATTTTGGCGGGCTTTGTTGCAGTGAGCGCGCGGATGCCTCTCATTGGATGCGAGTTTGCCCAAGCTAGTCTATAGGCTGCAGCAGTTGCCGCAGAGCAACCTATGAGCTTGCTAGCTAGCCCGCTCAAGGTCTGCAGCTGCCGCACTGCGTTGACAATGGATACAAAAATTAAGGATAATTTTTTGGCTTCAATATCTCAGAAAAGATGAATCTTTCCGTAGCGTAAGCTAGCTTACGCAATACTCGTTCCCTCATCTAGAGAGAACCGAGGTTACGTTAGGTAACCGATACGTTTTGACAATAAACTTACACATACTTTTCAACCGGTTCCCACCTCCTCCTTGCCCGTCCTTAACTGTTACATCATAGTAACAACAATTTAAACATGGTTATTGTCATGGTCACAATATATAGTAACCTATATAGAAACTACAGTATAACTGTTATAAAACCATGGTTAATTGTATCAAAACCATCATTTCTGCTCAGAAAACCGAGGCGAAAGATAAAATTGATAATTTAAAATATTATTTTTAGTCACAATTCAGTTCATTATTATTTTTTTTTTTACATTTATGAGCCTAAACAGAAAATGATTAGACTTCTGTTTTGTTTACTCTTACAAAAATGAACCACGGTTTCACTAGAGTAATATAGTTTAACCATGGGATCTAGTTAAAGCATAGTTTAGACACAATTAACCATGATTACTACTACACTATTACTGTAGGAAAACAATGGTTAACTATTTTATTGAATTACTTTTTAACAACAATTACACACTTATAAGAGTTAAGAAATGTCACCTTTAGATATGTTGTTAATTTAGCATGAATTTACTCCAGAAGTTGTTTCTCTGATTTTCTATGATTACCTCTCCAAGACACTGATCCCTCTTGAGTGAACGGGTCTTGTGACGGCGCAAGCGTTGTCTGCTTGTGTCTTTCAGCATGCATGTTAAGATGAGTGGAAGAAGAAACAGATCCCATCATGCACAAGTATTTGCTAATACAGCCTAACGCCCGTTTCACACATAATCCGTGTGCGGTGTGTATACAGTACAGGAGCAGCACGCGCTATAGTGCTTTCACATATGCTGCGTTTGCAGTGCGCTACTGATCCGCGGTTTCTGTGTGCCACAAAATAAAAAACGTGTAAGTAATTTTGATTTTAAATCCAAACGTTAACTTTTTGTTTAAGACATTGAAACAGTATGAACATTTATTTTAATCATTGTGATTCTTTGTTTTACATGTAGTTCGAGTTGTTGACAGAAGAAAAGCTATCACGCTATATCTCTTGCTAAGAAGGAGAAGAATGAGACACATTTGGGTTCACTCTGTCTTTTTTTAGGGTAAAAAAATCATATATGATGGCATTTTGCAACTTTTGGGACTATAATCATACTTTTTTGTTTTTCTTGACCCTGTAATTTAGTAAATGTAGAACACATTAATGATGAAATATATGATGAAATTATTACAGTTTCTTGTCAATCTATGTCTATTTCAATGTGAACAATGCGCTGCCACTTTAATTCAGTGCGGTGCAGCACAGCAAAAATAGACTCGGTGCGGAAACGATCGCTGCACTGCTGTATACGCACCGCAACTGGAACGGATCGACGGACTGCATCCGCATGCAGTGTAAAAGCTCTAACCTGTTAACATGGGTATGGAAAAAAATACGCACCGCATACGCACTGCAAACAGAGTATGTGTGAAACTGGCGTAATCCTTTTTATTTCACTTTGACGTTTATGAATATTGTTCATGTTAACCAAATAATAATGTACCTAGTTTAAAAAAAAAAAAGATTTTGAATCAATATTTTTGTGTGAGGATCGATATTTTTGATACAACATCAGTATCGGAAGTATCAATACTTTAGGATCGATCCACACATCCCTTCCAGGCGCTCCTTAAAATGCAAACTCTCGTGAGCCACTCTGCGTTTGTCACGTGCTATTAATTTGGGCTTCCATCGATGTCGTTGCGCATGTGACCCATTTTAAATTTACATGAGAACTTGCTATTTTAATGTATCATGGAGAAGTTCAACCATCATGTGAAACGTCTTGACAACGCCGACATTAACAGCACTAATGAGGGACACCTGTTGCCCAGCACCAGCAGAAGACTTCACTAACATTTATCCCAGTTAACTGTAACAGAATGTTTCATTACAACTGTGGAAGTTAGCCAAAAAAAAAAAACGTAAATAGCACAGATAGTTGGAAACAAGTCATGGGTATGTAAGTACTTTGAATTTGATTAAACTGAAAAATAAGATGTAATCAAATGATTGATGATACTTATGAGATATATATATATATATATATATATATATATATATATATATAATTTATTTTTTATTTTTATTTTTTACATCTGAATTACCTTATTTTGTTTTGGATGTCCCAATGTGGATACTAAATTAGCATTTTTCAGAGAGCTCAATAAAATATTCAAATGATATTTTGTTGCATTTGAGGGCAAAAAAATGTATAATTGATTGTGTAAAATAGGCACATAATATCAGAATATTGATCGAAGGGCCCTGAATCAAATCAAATCAAAATCGTATCACGGCAGACATTGAAGTACCAGCAAATATCGGATCACAGGACAAGAGAATCGATACAAGATCGTATCGTGATGAAATGTCTGATGTACACCCCCACTACAATATAACTATGGTAAACTAAGGTTCATTTTCATCAGGGTCCTTAACTAAAAAAATATTTTCTCTAATAACGAATTCAACATTTTAACTTATACCAGCACTAATACTCTACATGCATCAACATAAAGTGCACTTCAAACTCATCTCAAAATGTGCTGTACATAGAAGGAATAACCTTGCTATTAAAATGCATAAGAACTGATGTTGTGATAATGCTGCTCAAGTATTTTAAAAATACTTGTAAATCCCACATGAACACCCCAAGCGCTTTAGTTATTGTTTCATGTCTGCTTAAAAATGGAAGAGAGTGTGTGCAGTTTCGGCTCACCTGCGGCTCTTTCCCTGGGTGATGTCGGCATAAATGATTAATCATGTATCAGTGTATTACTATAATGGCATCTTAATTAGAGGTCGACCGATTAATCGGCCGATTTTTGGCATTTTGTAACATAATTGGCATCGGCTAATATCCAAGTATATCAAGCCGATTATTAGGCAGGCGCATCTGTGGGCAGCCTAATGTTGTTGTGGGACACGTGTTAGAGTCATTTCCCTGCAGAGTGAGCAGACCTCATCCAGTGCCTATGGAAGGAGCTAAGTTCCTTGGAGAAAACAGTAAGGGTTAAATCTGTATAACTTCTTTATATTTAATTAAAAACTTTTTATATGTTATTGCCAACTTCGAGAAAAAACGCGACAAACGCGACGTTCGGCTACTTTGGATATTGATAGCGTAGTTGAAGTTGCATTATCACAGCAGAAGGGTTGCTATCATGTCACAATAAGTAAGCAAGAATTTTGCAATTACAGACAGTGAATCTGAGACATTTATTTGTTCTGTTTGTGTCTTATATTTGAGAGGGTTGTCACTCAATGCAGAGAAATAAGTAATAAAAAAGATACCAAAGCACTATAGGCAGAAAGTAAAAAGAATATTTATACATAAGCCGCATTCTGTCTAGCACAACTTCCTTCCCTTCACAGCGGTGCACTGACATTTCTCCCTAAAACTCAAACTTAATGTCAGAATCAGCACGATCGGTGATTGTTGTAAAATGCAGTCTAGCTACTGTTGCTAAATTGCGGGACGCGTTTAATAATAAAAAGAGCGCAAGAGATACCGTTCCCAAGGCGCAGCGCTCGAAACACACCACAAAGAGACAAGCAAAGTATAGGCTACTTTGGGTTTCATGTGCTGCGTCTAAACGATCAACTATACACAAAAATATGTCAAAACGACCGGCTTGGAGATTCACTTAAACACAGTTTATGTCTTAAATGGACGTAGTTATGGAAATAGTTGGGAGAAAATATGCTGCATCAGGAGCCTATTAGACTCGGTCTTAAAGGGAAGCTGTCTATTAAACATGTGACGATTGAGCCATTACTGCGAATCAAACAACAAAAGGCAAAGAGAAAATCACTTACAGCTCTTGAATGAATAACTTCTGCATTAATAAGCATTAATCTATCTATGATAAACTATGCAGTGTTATTTTACAATTGATTACTTTATTAGATTTCTTTTTAGACCACACCTGAACAGTAATGTTAGTAGACCTTCCTGAAATAAAATCACTGTGCCTATATAACGTTTATCTTCGTGTAATAATATATATAACAAAAAGAACCGTTAAGAATACCGTTAAAGTACCGTACTGATAAGCAGTATCGGTAAGATAGTAATACCATTAAAACCTTAACGATACCATCCCTAGTTATGCCTGTGCTTCTCTTGGATGCTCTGAATATTGGATTACGTGTCGATTACGTGTCTTAATTAAAACTGCAGTTGGATCTCAACCTTCGTGTCACGGAGCAATTCGTAACACCTGCTTTGTTTATTTAATATATTTGTTATACATTATTTATACAATATGTTTTTACATTATACATTTTTAATTTTAAGTGTACAAGTGCAGATTGGTCAAGTGTTCAATAAATGTATTTGTTGAGAAATTTTGTCTATCTTAAGTAATTATTTGTGTTACATTTTATCTTTCAAATAAAAGGTTCAAATAAGAGGTTAAAAACAAGAAAATATCGGCCAAATTAAATCGGCAGCAGTAATCAGCCATCGGCCTACCCGGATTTCAAAAGATCGGCATCGGCCTGAAAAAAAACAATATCGGTCGACCTCTAATCTTAATGCCATTAATCAAAACACATTATTAACGCTCACGATGAAACAGGAAGAACTTGTGTGTGCGTTTTAAATAAACCCTCATGTGCATTACTGACATATATTACCAGTATAGAGCACTCGTGTCGAGCGATGTCTGCACATGGTGCCCGTTTTGTAAACGTCTTTTGACCATCGCTGTTGTAATTGATTGCAGGAGACCTGAATAACGCAGGGGACTTCTCTATCAGCCGCTTGTTTTATCCACTTGCCATTTTCAACTACACACAACGTGCGCAGAACTGTGATGTCATCAAGTCGACCCACATGAAACACAGGCGGAGCGTGCATTAGTGGAGGTCTGTTTGATGCTTGGTTTTCTTGACCAAAACTTGTGCTCCAGATGCATCAATAAACTTGAGGTGAACCGACCGCGGTACCAATGCTTCCCGAAACATGGTTGACGAACCGTACAATCTATTTTTTACAGAGAAACTTACGTTCCTATCTCTTAATCTGTAGGCAATTGATAATTTTCCAGCTGTTGTTGTTGTAAATGTTTGCATTTGGAGAGGTAGTTATGTAATTTTAACCACTTTTTTATTTTATTTGCTTTTTTCAATTTGTTTGAAGTGCATTTTAAATAAAAATCGCATTTTGTTTAAGTTTTCCTGTTTCAATAAATTAAATGTTATTTTGAAAGCAAAATCAATAAAGCAAAAATATTCACTGACCCTATAGGCAGACGGGTTGGCGATGTAATCTGAGAAAGGTGATTATCGATAAAATATTGTATTATATCACACAATCCTAGTTGAGAACAACTGCTGTTTTTAGGCTTATTTCAATAGACGTGTCAGGACATGTTATCTGAACCAAATCATCGACAGAAAATGACTGACTGAATTCCTGAATGGCTCATTTCCCAGCGAGTGCACACACAGGATGAGAGCGTGTAGGACAGTAGCGGTGGGAATCTAACCTAATTAAATTCATAGATTTCTTTTAAACGTGTTAAAAGACTGCATGAGAAGCTCCCTAGTATCCCAACTGAGTCACAATATTCAGAGAAAATATTTCTCCTCATGTTGGATACAAGCCTCTAATTTGGAATCCAAGTCAAGTCTATATTTTTGTGACTTATTTGTGACTTTACATTCAGTATTTCAGACTGTGATCCATTTTACAGGCCTATGGAACATCAGTCAAACCCTAAATGAATGAATAATTATTGAAGTGATGGAAGAGCAGGGTTGGACTACTGGGTCCCATTTTTATATGCGTGTGCATTCTTGATTTTAAGAACGACATCTTTTCAACAAAACATCATATTTGTAAATCTATCTCAGTTACTCTGATATCAAGAAGCATTTGCAAACTGACAGAGATGTCCCGATACCATTTTTTTTGAGAACGGGTAGGAGTACTGCTAATTTTCTTTTTTAAAACTCAAGAGATAAAGAGTCCGATACCTGTTTGGATCATCTTATTTACATTTTATCATCACAATTGTTTAAATAAAATTAATGAATGAAAACTTTAAATCAAATGAAAGTATAACAATTAATTTTCAACATGAAATGTTATTATTTTGATCGAATAAAGTGATTTTATACCTTATTTGAACCTCACAGCACAATCCTTTATTTTGTCAAATAAAGTACTATATCGCAGCATCGCAGATGTGAGATTTTGCTTAAATACAACATAGTTACTTTTGATTTATTATTAGTATAACAGTGAATATTACATAACTGTACAGTAGTGATCTATTATTTTTATTATTTAAATTTAGCTTTTATTTTGAAGTGTTTCTGTGCTGTTAGTAGTGATGGGAAGTCTGATTATTTTCCACAAACCGATTCTTTTGGACGGTTTCTTTTGGACATTTCAATGTCGGACACCTCCGAAAGAGTCGATTCTCAGTTCAGTGTACTGTTGACTCCAGAACTGTTCTGAGCTGGGTGTTCAGTTCGATTTGTGACCTAGTTTAAAGGAGAGTTAGGAAAAGCAGATATCACCAGTTCTAGGATCAGATTACTCCCGGTTATCAGCTCATTTCGATTAGGAGTGTCATAAATGTCCGTGAAACAAGTTAAGATAGAGTAACTTGTGGATCAGTGTTGGCTCAAGACGCAAACAGTTTCAAACGATTCAGTCCGATCTGGTGAACTGGTTTAGTTCGTTCACTAAAAAGAACCGGTTCGTTCACAAACTGGACATCACTAGTTGTTAGACCAATGAGCTCTAAAGTAATGACGGCAGATTCCCAATCCGGAAAAACTGGTCGCTACGTGAATCACAGTGATTATTAAACCGCAAAAGGCTACTATTTAAATAAATAAATAAATAAATATGTAGTCTGTATATGACTCAAAAGTAAAAAGTGAATTAGCACTCTGTCTGCTTTCATCTACTAGAAGCAGAGCATGCAATGCTCATTATAGTGTTTTCTGTGTATGAGTCAAGGATCTCTAAAGGTATTTTAAAGGAGTAGTTTGTGTGTATTCACATTTAAAATGCTGCACAGTAAAACTATCTATTTACCTCAGTAAATTGCAGCTTTTACTGTAAAATCTCACTAGGACATGACGTGATTTTAATCTGTGTGCTAAATGTTTAAGCAATGACATTCATACATCAGATGGTATCGATTATCAGTATTTTTACGAATGCCAGTACATGAGCGTGGTATTGGACTAGGGATGAAACGATTAGTCAACGTTATCAACAATGTTGACAATACAATATTGTCAACCACATTTTCATTGTAGAATTGTCGTTTGATCTAATTTAATGTAACATGAGATCATATGAAACTCTAACGATGACGCGAGAGGAGCACTTCATGACTTCCAGACAGCTTCATGCGATGAAGATCACAAAGTATGAGGGAATTATAAAAAGATACAAATTAAGTAAATACAGAAGCACCCTCGTTGTGGAATAAGCGGAGCCGGAGTTGCCGTTCCGCTCAAACAAAACTTGCGTGTCGAGCGTCTTTAAAGGAAACACCCTGCTTATATCTTTAATGCATCTTTTATTAAAGTTCAAATAATAAGGAAGCAGGTTATGTAAATAAGTACAAACTCCAAAACTGGCATTTCTCTGACGTCAGCGCCGCTTCTATGAGTCGCGTGAAGAGACCCGATCTAAGGGGGAGAGAGATTCAAACGGCCACGGCTGATGCACACAACTGGGGAGGGCACGCATAAATCCTAATATACAGTATGTGTCACTGTGTGTTTCTTATCATAAAGAAAATAGACAATACGCAGCTTTATTAAAAGGAGACGTTTTGTTTTTTGTGAGTTAAAGATGGATTGAAGTGAACAGAAAGTTGAGAGAGGGCAGTCTTCGCCCCATGATACACCGCAACAAAATGCATTTTTGATTTGTTTTGGCTTGTTTTCTAATATAAATATCTAAAACTCCTTTAAAACAACGTATGTTTACTTATAAATGACAACATTGGGTGGAGAGTGACATCGCTGTTCTTTAAAAAATTTGTTTTGTTATATTTAAAAAACGATCACAGCACAAATGAACGACACTGTTTTGGAATGATTCGGACGACATGGGGTGGAGAATGATGTCACCACTCCCGAAAACATTTTTTGCTATATCTAAGGAAAGGAAGTTTGTTTTAACGGCACAAACCGACCACAAATGACCAGCACCGGTTTGGATCGATTTGAGTGAGATGGGGTGGAGAGTGACATCACACCGCCCAAAAAGAATACTTAATATCTCAAACACCAAACCAGCACAAACGAATGAAATAGTTTTGGTGATTATTTAATTATATGGGGTGCCAAATTCACGGAGGTGAAATACAGCCTCCAAAAATGTAATGTGTGACAGGAAATAACTTATCCAGCTCCAAAATGCAGGGAAGTTAAGGCTAGAAACTGACATGACCTAAAACTGGTCTGGGCTCAGTTCCAACACATTTATGGATATCTTAACAATAGACTGAAACAAACCGATCTCGCCACAGATCAGTGATACAAACACACTAGATTCCACAGGTCTGCTTCATCTCCTGTGAATTAGCAGGCAAACATCTGTGTGGAAATATCAGGTAGCGACCACAGTGTGATGAGCGAGTACAGTGAAGTCTTTTATCTGCAGTTCAGCCCCCCCCCATCCACATTCCAATCATTCCTGTTTAGGTCACAACTGGTCTGGCCGTTAAGGTGGGGGAACAACTTCCCGCAAAAATTCAAAAGCAATCCAGTCACATTTCAATGTTAAGCATGACACATTTGCAAGATTCTTCTATAAAAAGGCTTTCCTTTTAATGAAAGACTAACAAGTCATGGTTAATATATAGGAAGGCCAGTTTCTCTATTTCTGCATATCAGAAAAGCAGTGAATCA
Source organism: Xyrauchen texanus (assembly GCF_025860055.1). Classification (NCBI taxonomy): domain Eukaryota; kingdom Metazoa; phylum Chordata; class Actinopteri; order Cypriniformes; family Catostomidae; genus Xyrauchen; species Xyrauchen texanus. The sequence continues at coordinate 2,654,847 of NC_068312.1, forward strand.
GCTTCAGCAGATCCATAAATGATCATCTGAAACAGTCTTGATTAGAAAGAAGCTCCTCTGTTTATTCAATAGTCAGCTTAACCCAAAAACGTTTTCTGTATCCTGGAGGAGGAAGGAAGAGGAACAATGACTGTGTATGTCAGTTTTTTGTGAAAAAATCTGACATCAACTTGCAATATTTATCTAAATTTAATATGGCAGCATTTTTTAAGAAGGTAGATGACCATGACAACAATGTTCCTTACTTTGTAATGTTATTTGCATCATTTCTACAAGGTGAAACTTTTAAAATAAAAGTAATATTTTAGAAAAACAAACAAACAAACATTTAAATGTATTTATGAGCAACCTAACGCTTTGGAAAATACATAGAAATTATTATTTTTGTTTATACCTTTTTTAGGTTTAAATAGAGGTGAACAATATTTATATTGAACAAGAAAGTCTTTAGCAGTGAAACAAGGAAAAAATAAATAAATAAAAATTGAAACTTGTTTAAATATCAAGGATAGAAAGTGTGCAAAATCTTAAATCTGATAGAGAACCAATGCAACAAAATAGCTATTATTATTGTTGAGCTATTTGAAATTCTGCAACGATACACATTAATGGTACGATATACAATGACAATGTAATTTCATCATACCAACTACATAAAGAAGTCATTTCAATGAATGAACTGCATAATGAAAGCATTTCACCATCTGAACAACATAATAAGGTAATTTCGCCTCATCAACTAGAAAGTGAAATCATTTCACAACAACATCAACTACAGCACACATTATGACAGCATTTTCGCCGTAAATACTCACAATGACGTCATTACAAGATAGAAGTACGTCATGAAAGCGTTTTCCCATAAAAAAAAAGAAATAAAAAAAAAAAAGAAAGCATTTTCCCATATCAATATAATCTCACTGCGCCAAATCAACTAGCGCAGAAACGTCATTCAACATGTCAACAACACAATGACGAATGCGCATCGATTAGATCTAACAAATAAAACAGCTGCAGGTTTCCGGCCGTTACCTCTCGCAGCTGCTCGAGCTCTTGGCGGACGCTCTCATATTCCGCCTCCAACTCATCGTACTGCTGCTTGAGCTGCTGTTTCTCCTCAAGCACTACCAGGCCGTACTCCGCCGCCTGGATCTTCTCCTTCGTGGTCTCGGCCAGCTCCCGGGACAGCCGTTCCATATCCGCCCGCATCATCCTGTCGCGTTGCTGCTCTGCGGACATCTTTAACGGCAGACGCTTTCAGATTCTTCTGTGCGTGCACGGCATGATTCACACTCGTATCCGTATTCACACATATAGTCCTGCTCGAGAAGTACTTTTTTTTACTATTTTCTTTTTATTTCAGGGGAAGAGGAGCCTGCAGTTTATTTCTCCATGGTTACAGGTCTGTCACCTCCGCTCCTCTCCCCGTCAATAACATGGAGAGGAGAGTCTGCTATCTACTGAGGCATCGGCCAGATTGAGGGTTTTCCTGGATTGAGGAGAGGATTTATTGGGGTTGTAGTTCCGTCTAACACCTTCATACTGTTGCAAATGGGAGCAGTGAACTCGTGTCCCATGATGCATCAGTGTGGATGCCGGAAGCCCGTGTGAACCGGCTCCCTGTGCGTGACGTGGAGTGTCATGGAGATCTCCGTTGCGATATTTTTTCCCATTCGTTTTTTGGCAGGTCCCGCCTCCTACGTTCGTATTGGCTACTGAGAGCTACTTACAAGCGGTCTGTGATTGGCCAGTTGAGAAGTCGTTCATGTAGCATTCGTTGTAGAAAAATAAACAGCCACTGAGCTCGAAGTTGAGAGCGAATTATAAATGTTTAACATTAGACAAGACAAAACTATTACATGCATTTAAATCAGCTGTTTACTGCTTTGTCGAATAATATTATACTTATAATATAATATAATTATAATATTGTATGAACGTGTGTATTTGTACTCTCTTCTGTCATAAACAATTTACGTGAGAAATTGAGAATAAAAGTGAGAAATACACTGTCAACTGTGAATTAAAAAATCTTGTTTTCCAACATGGCTGTCTTAAAATTACAATAATGCATCTGCCTCCATATATTATTCAATCAATTCAAGTTCTGCCTTGAAATATTTTCAGTTCTAACCGTGTCTATGTGCTTATCTGATCAATTTCTTTTCCACAGCATTCTCAGAGAAGTCTGAAATAGTTAACTACAAAAAATAAATAAATAACATATTCTCTCATGTAATGTGATGGATACCTTGATATTTTAAATTCTTATATTTGGCATACAGTGAAAACATAAATGTGCCCAGATAGCAAGAAGTCGGCGGTCCGCTGGCGGTGCGCCGGCGGCAGTAGAAGCGGCAGAATGACGTTCGACGGCGGTCCGCCGGCGGCAGCCGCCTTCTTACCGCCTTCGATACGCGGACGGCCCGCTGGCCTGCCGCCGCCATATCGAAGGCGGACCGTCGGAGGCAAACGCTTTTTTAGAGCGATCTGCCGCCGCTTATTGTGTATATATATATATATATATATTTATAGCATGCAGTTTATCAAGAATAATGATTGATCAAACCAGACAAATTTCCATTTGGCGTTTTAATTCCACATTTCAAAGTACAGTAACTGTCATTGAAACAAGATGTCAGATCACTGAAATATAAATAACAGAAAAATACAAACATATATACACACACAAAAGAACATGCAGGTTTCCAATTTCTTTTTTTTTTTTTTTTTAAACACTATTGTAACACTTACAATAATTGTTAATAATATAAAGAGGTCAGCTCTGGGATGAAAAGAATTACCAGTAAACATAAGCAATGAGGATATTTGGTACCAAAGAAAGTGCAGGATACCAAATAAATTGAGGTATAACATCATATTTACAAGTCATTTCTAACAATAGGTTAAGTGGTAATAATTTAGAGTAGAGCTGTGGAGTAGAATATACCATTATAACTGCAATGCTGACCTGTGGCACAAGGATTTACAAGCTATATTTAACAATAGAATAACAGTTAAGCACTGTGACGGAATGAAAGTAGAATTTTTGGTACTAGTTAATGTGCAATATCAAGTATCAGAGGTATGAAATAGGATTTACAAACTATAATAGAATTGTTAAGCACTGACGGAATGAAATAAGCCAATACTAAAGTCACGGTAAGTAGAATATTTGATACCAGATAATGTGCAAATATCAAGTATTAGATGTATAATCTAGGATTTACAAGCTATATTTAAAAATAGAATAGTTAAGCACTGTAACAATGAAATAAGCAGCAAATTGTATATGAAATAATTGAGATCTTTGGTATCAAAGAATGTGCAGGTATAATATACATTTTGACATTCAACTTACACATGACAACAAGTGGGAATAAATATAATTAACAGCAGAAAATCTGGCTGTAGAGAACACAGCCAATCAGAATGTCTGGAGAGGTTGGGGACTTCTGGGCTAAGAATCACCGGTTTTCCCGACCTCCAGAATGAGGCAGTGCAAATTAGCATATCTTCAGTGATTCCTCGTGCGCCTGTATAAAAGGACAAACCATCCCATATTCATCCAAGGAGTTGCCCTCAAAGCAGGGTCACGAGAAAAAAAAAAAAAAAAAAAGAGCAATTTCCACAGTGAACAGTGTGGATTGGGTGAGTGTAGTCTGACACTTTTAGCAGGCTTTTTAGGGGTCTTGATGTTACTGACTGCAGGATAAAGAAAGGGTTCCAGTTGTCAGTGATGCTGGGGTGTCAGTAGTCAGCCTAGGTTTAAGGGGTCGGCTGTGGGTCCCTCTCAGCTGTCGGCGCCTTTTCCACCTTCATGTTCAGATGCTCCTTTCAGGTAACGCGTAGCGTTAACCTGGATCGCCTCATCAGTGGCATCCTGTGTTGCCGGGTTCTTCCGGATGGCTTCTGTAGAAAATAAAGATCTGTCATTCCATTTGAATGGCATAAGGTCATACACATCTACTTAAATATAAAAAAAATATCCAACTTACTTTGAACAATGGTCTGCAGGAACATGTCTCTAAAACATGCTTTATGCCCTACACCAGTCCAGGTTGTATTGATGGAAAGGTGATTAGAGAAGATACTCTGAAGCATTCAGCCACACGGTTGTCTTTAGGTCCCTCCCACATTTGATTGCCAAAAACCGAAGCTGAAAATACAAAAAAAACATGTTACAAATTACATTTCTCTGAAGCTTCTCATAAATTTAAAATGTGACAGGCTGTGGATTCAGACTGTAGAATATGCAGTGTACGATCTTAATTTTACTTTTAGATTACCCTATACTGTTATAAACGAAATCGGCACACTTACAAATCGTTGCTGGAGCTCTTTATCCTGCCTCAAACTGTTGTCAAGCAACGCCAAATGTTCCTGGGTGTCTAGGGGAGTAACAGATCCCTGTCAGGGATAACTCTCCAACAGACACATTGGCACTGAAACGTTGCAGCATAGCATTTTGTCGTCCATGCTACGCACAACATCGCCAAACTCCCAAGACGTCGCAGCATTAGGGTTTGATCTGCACCTACAGGGATTCCCAGAATAAAAGAATAAAGTAGTCAGTCCTGGTCCTTCAACTACTAAACTATGACATTTATATCTAGGTCTACTACATGTACAGGTGGCCCCAGTGGGAATTAAACCAACAACCACAGGTGTTGTTTGCAAGTTGTACCCGATTGCCCAGTGCGAGCAAATGTCTTCAACATTGTCCCAACTTGCTTCACCTGCTCTTGAAGCGAGCCGCTGTCATCTGGGAAGTAACAATATATTGATTAGCAATACACTAAATATAATAGTAATATAACCACAATTATCATACCAGTAACTTTCCCTGTAATTTCTATCCACAGTATGTTATGCATGGCATACAAGTTCATAATGAAGAACCCTTATGATAACATCAATTTCATTTTTTTCTTTGAAGCAGAATATTTGTTTGTAAAAGGGGAGGAAAAATAAAATGAAATATTGGTATACAGATTTTGGTTGATATATCATACTGTACAGTGAAATGTGCTATTGTTATATCCCTACTCACCTGAAGGACGGATAGATCAGGCAAATCTCCAGTCAGGCCTTTGTAGAATGTGCTCCTGCATATCCACAGGTATTTTAATTCAAACATGCAACATATTGTAATAAATCTACAATATTCAGCCTTTACCTTACACCCTCGGTTGTTGCTCTACACTTATTATATTAAATACTTATTTATATAGCTTGCTCACTGTATAATCATGATAGCCTAATACTTATAACACAAGATTGCATCTTAAAGAATGACTGAGTTAAAAACTTGAATAAGAACGCATTTTACACAGAGGGGACCAGCTAGGGAAACTTACCTGCCTACAATAACTGTTTTCATTTGAGTTACATTAATCATGAATAACCTTAGCCGAGAACCCAGGAACATCGGGCTATTAAAGTAACAAGCCTATAACTGCGGTCTTATTAATTCTAGCTTCACCATACACTCAAACTGTGAGGTTTCTCTGCTTTCCTCATGGACCTGTAACACAATGCCCTGACAGTGATTTCACCGGTGTCCTGATCTTTATTAGAAACTAAGAGGAGACCAAGTTAATATAATTGATATCACAATTATCACAAAATTAACAAACAGTCTGCTTTAAAACTAAGAAAAAACAAGCTTCTATACTAACGTTACATTAAAAATGTACACGTGGCGAACTAGCTAGCCGCTATCTGCCGGCACACCACATTAGATTAAAATACTTACCCTTGTAGTTGTGCAGATAACTCGATATGTAGAGTTTAAAGCCCTTGTCCCTCTTGCTTGTCGGAGCAGGGGACCAGGCATCAACAATGCGATGAACATCGCTGACGCGTATTTTCGGAAGATTCTGGAGACGTCCAGCAAAAACAGACATTTTGGGCGACGCGCAAGTAAACCGGAAACAGATTTGGCGACAGCGGAACTTCACAGTTCAGTCTTTGTCATGTGTTTTAGCAATACATTTTTAACATTTATAATGCGTTTAGATTTTTTTTATTACCTTTACAGGGACTTTAACACTTTCTTAAACATTTGTACAGGTCAAATTGCAAAACCTGTAATAACAAAAAAAATCGAGGTTGGAAAAAATGTAGACATAAACGAAATTTCTGCGCAACTGTGAAACCAGAGGATAATTTCGCTTTTTCATGGAGTTTATCCTTCACGTCAAAACAGGGATTTTCATGTTTATGATAGATATCACCATGGTTGCAAATTAATAAAAAATAATTAAAGTATAGGCTACCCGATATTTTGGCCATGCTGCAGATGTCTTTCACTGTTCACTGATACAGGCATTGGTGAAAAGTCTAACTTCATCAATTTATTCTGCTAAATTGTTCATACCCTGTATTAAATATCTATTTTAAAACCTAATCAGAATCAGAAAGCTATTTATTGCCAAGTAAGTTTTACAGAAAGGAATTATTTTTGGTTTATTGGTGCATGTCTCAATGTGCATCAATCAAATAAATGTAAACAATTTTCACCTGTGCATAAATAATTCAATATATTTTACATATATTACTGTATAATCGCTTCAGAGTTTCAAAGTAATTTAAATGTCATTTCCTAAACCTTACCTTATCATGGAATCAAGAGTCAAGACTCTGTTATAAACCCTAATGGCTTTGGAGCAAAAAATAATAATAGCCAACATGGCTGGTCGATTTTGAGAGTCTAAGCTGTCCTTGTATTTCAAAGCGGCTTGCCGCCGGCCGGCCGCGGTCGATTGCCGCGAGGCAACCGCCAGAGAAAATGAAGCGGGCGGCCCGCCGTCTGAACGCACCTATAGCCGACAGCTTGGGGACGACGGCAAAACGAAGCCGTGCGGACATTTTTTGCTATCTGGGTGGGAGTCAGGCAAAATCGGTTTGTCATAAAAAATAAAAATCGTATTCATATTGTTGTTCAGGACAAAGTTATTATTCACATATAACTAACCATTTTCTTTCCGGTACATTTGTTCAGCCATTTATTTTAAACAAAAAGAAAAACACAATCAGTTTTTCTACTGTTGGAACACAAAATGTCAGAAGTTATAGAATCGATCAGAAGGCGTCGTCAAACTGGTGATGTCCAATCATTTGACGTTTAAATCTATCAATCGCATCTCTGTTCAGTTCAATGCAAATCACTCTTTTGATACAAAACAAAATAGCATAAATAACACTAGAACTTTTTATTTGAAATTCATCTTCCCCCAAAAGCAAAAAATAAATAAAATATTTGATAAAAATAATCATAAATATTAAAGAAAACACAATGCTGATCCTTTGTTCTCTGAAGAAAGAATGTATGTATTTGTTAATCCGATTATTATTATTATTATTATTAGCTGTTTTTTTTATATTATTATTTTAGTGCAGAACCTTCCGGTATAGATTGGACATGTTGACACTAATATGTGTTTGCATTTGTTTTGTTTGTGTACTGATTTTGTATTTCGTTGGGGGGAAATATATATATATATTTAAATCCACAATCATTAGTGCAGGTCTTTCTTCAATAACGGGCGCTTTTTAGGGGGTAGCTATATTTTCTTATCAAACATTTATACAAAGGTTTTTATTAGAGTAATTTCCGATCAAGCTATTTTATACAAGAATCTGTATTTATTTTTTTGAAAATTGAAAATCCTAAATCTATTTAGGCTAGGCTACATGAAAAGCTAGCTATGAAAGTGGCCTTAGCAAGGCAACAGAGCCTGTCATTTGATTACAACACGTTTAAAACTTCATTTCCACCACATAATGTTATCAAACACAATACCATACATAAACTGAGATGGGATAGAAATGACATTGTGCATTTCAGTTCTCCTGTAATGAACGTATATACACCGTTACACACTGATAGTGGACACAACTAGTGAGTGTGCAAATAAGGTTTATTTTCTAATGAAGTGAACATGATTGACTGGAGACATCTGCTGGTCGAACACGTGTACAAAATCAGCTATTAAAACACAATGTTTCGTGAATAATTAATGCCAATATTTTAGCCTTTTACGTTTTGTCGGTTTATATTTCATATCTATTTGTTTTTATAAATTACATACAGATGCATTTGTGTTTGAAAGAATACACTACAAAAACACCTGACTGGTTGTAGATCAGAGAGCGTTTGTTTGTTTTCATGCATGAAGCTCAACACTGGTCTTGACACTGTTTCTGCGAATGCGATTCACACTTGTTGAGTTTTGATGATAATTCCACCATAAAAGTGTACAACTTTATTATGTTAAAGGAATAGTTCAACCAAAAATGAAAATTCAGTCATTATTTACTCTCCCTCTTGTCGTTCCAGAACATACGCCTATACATTTTAAGACTTCCCATTAACAGGGAAAAAAAAAACACTTGAAATTTTCAGCTTTATATTTAGTGATGGAGAAGGTAGGGGTTATAAAGTTCTGTTTCATACCAGCACCAAAAGGGACTCCGGTGCAAATGAAATGAAAATGAAATACGATAAATAAATTAAGGCCCCAAAAGTACTCTTGGCATGCACATGAAAGCAGATGCTTCTGGTAACGTCTGCTTAATTTCATATGTCGTTGCGATCCGAAAGGATCTAAAATTCATAACCGGACACAAGTATAATGAAAATTATACCTGCTGCATTCTCAGTGTTGTGGCAACAGTTCTCTCTCTCAAGTCAACTACTGTCAACCGACTGGAGAGAATCTTGCTGAGCAGTTAAACTGTTTACACTTTATTGTTGTTGTTTACATCTCAATAATAATAACATGTTCAGATGAATGGCACAGACTGCCCAGTTGAGTACTGATGTTTACTGCCACTACAATAATGCTAGAATGCACGTCAAATATGTTCAGTGTTGCAATGCATAGGCCGAGAACTGGCGTCTGTGCTCATGTACTTGTGCAGAGTATTTCTGGCCTGAAGGGCAAATAAAAGAATTAATGCAAATAGCAGAATGTCTTTTTAAAGCAACAAAGTGTCTTTATAAATATGTAGAAGTATGTGTCAGTCATACTCCCCAAAAACAACATGACTTAATGTAATGCATTCAATGTATTCTAAAGTCTACTTCAGTGGATAAGCATTTCATTATATAAACAAATGCAGGGGGATCTATTTTGCATTTGTAGGTATTTGTCTGTTACATTTACATGAGCATTATTGTACGTTTGTATAGATACTGAAACATATTATTAACATATCAACATGTTAAAAGTAGGCTAATGTACATCTTTAGGGACATACAAAGCCTGAAGGGACAGTTCACCCAAAAATTAAAATTCTCTCATTATTTACTCACCCTCATGATATTGCAGGTGTGTTTGACTTTCTTTCTTCAGCAGAACACATTTGAAGAGAATTAGATCAGCTCAGTAGGTCTTTAAAATGCAAGTGGAAGGTGATCCGACTTTTGAAAATCCCCCCAAAAAATCTCCAAAAATCCCAGACAGTCAGCATAAACGTTATCCACACGACTCCAGCGGTTAAATTCATGTGTTCACTTCAATATTCAGATCAATATTTAAGTACTTTTCAACTATAAACCACAGTTTCTGGTCAGCATCAGTATGCCTGTGTGAAATACTTAAATATTGATCTTTTTACACCAAAAGTGATCGTAAAAATCTCTCATTCAGAAGTTACAAATGTTTTTGTGTTGTTTTCTGATCTGATTTATTCACAGTATTTAAAAAAGTCTCCGATGATCCTGTCTGTGTGAATGCAAGAGCTTCTTTTAACTCCTAAAGAAGGTTTTTGTCGCATCTCACAGCGCAAAACAATGAAGGTATGTGGAATATTGGTCACAAACACACGGCGGTGTGGTCATACAGTGATGTCACATGAAACAGGTCAATATATATATATATATATATATATATATATATATATATATATACACATATATACTGTACATAATCACACTGAATTATTAAATCTACCTATGAACTCAATCTTCTATGAACCTCAAACTATTTGTTAACATTTGTAAGTCTCCAAAGTTGTTCATACGTAAAAGGGCTAACGTGTCGTGCTGTCAGCAGACTGATATTACTGTATATGTTTCTCGTCTATGCAAATGCACAAAAATATACATGTGCTAGAAACACACTTCCATTACAAAAACCTATGAATACTTAATAGACAGCACTAATAAATGTTCCAGTTAAATAATGATGATACAGTATATTCCCGTATCGTCGTAATCTCATTTGGTGGCACGTCAGTCTATGGATGGATATACATGCAGAGCTCATTCACATTGTGTATGCCACCCAGTAGATGACATTGACCACAGCGAAGGTGAAGGGGAAGACAGCACGAGCATAGATATCGATGGTATCCGCATCGATGGGTTTACACTTGCAGCATTTCTTCTCCTCGCTGTTTTCCTTCTGAGCTCGACGGGACTGAGAGGCACGCACCTCACTCTCCTCCGGTGCTTCTGCAGGAGTCTCGGTGGAGCGCTGGGCTCGATTCTGCCTGTTTGAGATCACGAGGCCCTGGTTCATGCCAGCCACAGACAAAGAGAACAGAACCATGGACTGCTTTCCATTCTTCACCATAGACTGCAAGACAAGTCCACAGAAACACTAGAGATTAGTGAAACAATGTCAGAGGGAAATAATATTCTTTCAACATTCAATCTTTATTGTCCTCGAGAGGCAAGGTGCACACACTTAATTAGCATAATTACAATGAGCTATTTAAAATAAAAGTGATAACTGCTAGAATAAGAGTACTGGTATCTGTTGGTCTTACTACACTGAGGAAGTTTGTATCTCTGACCAGAGGGAAGCAACCAAATCTCGCTGAAGAAGGTTGGTGGAGGGCGGGGCCGGGTTGTGATTATACACACCCGGTCCCTTATCAGGCTAATTAAGCCTCCGAGAGGGACAAAGGCCAATTGCGGACGGTGGTCCTACGAGAGAGAGATCGTTTACGGACATGTCCGTCATGTGTGTGTGTTTGTCCTTTGTTTAAGTTAATCATTAAAATATTGTTTATATCGCCAGACCGGTTCTCACCTGCTCCTTTCCATTGAACTGCTTTACACATGTATATAAACATGGCACAACAGCGAAAGCCACCAGGGCAGCGCAAGTTGATGGAAGAACTGTCCACGTCTGCACGAGAAGTTCATTTACACTCGCAAAAGTAAAATTTTACACTAAAGTTATCTCTAAGTGTTCTATTTTCATCTCTGTTTTTAGAGTTTATTCAAAACGAGGCAAACGGTGCAAGTTTTAAAACAGTTATTTGAGGGGAATTTTACTCTGTGATACGGTCATGTTACAATGTGGCCCACCTATGGGGCACGTTGAAACAATTCACTTATTTCCAGGTAGATGATGAAAAAACCATAGGCTGTATTCATGAAACAAAACCACATATTTGTACAAACATGTAAAATTAATGTGAAAACAGAAAAATACTTTGAACCCCAAGTGTATTTACACGAACTTAAGAAAACCAAAAAGTGTTTTTCTGTGCCCCGCTCTCCCCCATGAAATTCAGATTTAATATTATATACACTTGAATCTTTAATATTTTGTTTTGGCTAGTAGAACTTCAGAATGGCTGGTAACTTAAAAATGTACTAGCCAAAATGGCTGATGAGTGAATAAGTTATTTTCAAACCCTGATGATCAACCGTCAAAATCTCACAATGCAGCATCCCTAGGTTCAGTTAATGTGCAGGCACCTTCGCCCGTTGACTGGCGATGTCTGTATCTAAAAGGTGATTGGCGTTTTTACCTGTGAGGTGGGTCTTCCTTTTACATCAGCCATATTGTGTGTTCCAATTTCTCCCATTTTTTCACAGTCTGTTTCCCTCATGTTTCCTAGGACTCTTATTCTGAAGTGTTTTCCCAGACTACTTTTCCCAGAATGCACTCCCCTCATCACTGCCATCTGTTCCTGATCACCTGTTTTCCACTCCCTCATTAGCTATTGTATGTATAAATACCCTCTAGTTTAGTTCCTTCTTTGTCAGTTCTTGATTGTTGTTTGACTGTCGTCGTTTTTATTAAAATCTGCACATAGATCCTATGTCTCAGCAGCCATTCGTTACACATTTATTTCAGTACGAGTGCTAAATAGTCTCTGATATTGATGGTATTCTCAAGAATGTGAATACATAATGTGAATTGTTGAAACAAAGTTGCATAACCTTTTTAATGTGCATCTATTAACCTATATAAATTCTAAAGGAATATTTAGGTAAAAGTTTTTCTGCCGTGGTTTGTTTACATATCGAGCGAGAGCATTTTGAAAACTTACTTGCATCTTGGCATTTCTATCCAGTATTTATGCAATGTCCTAAAATTTGCATGAAAATACATGGATGGAAACCTAGCAAGTAAATATGTCTGATTCTGCTGAAGTACCTCTGAACTCTTGTTTGTCTTGACTTTGGCTTTCTCCTTCTTGCTGTAGTCTGCATTATAGTGAGCAAAGGCATACTCGATCAAGGCAGCAAATACAAAGACATAGCAGATCCAGAAATACACATCCAGAGCTTTAATTGCAGAGGCACGCGGCAACGACGAACGAGCGCTGACCATTAGCGTTGTCATGGTGAGCACCGTGGTGATACCTAAAGAGCATACAAAACACAATTATTCATTTTATTTACTGCGCTTTTATAGATCTGCAGAATATTTGAGAAACGACATGAGTTTATGCTGTTTATTATGTGAGCACTGACAAACTGACCTAAAGACACTCTTGCAGGCACAGCTGATTGGCTGATCCAGAAAGAGACCCATGACATGGCAACCAATAAGATGGAGGGCATGTAGGACTGGATGATGTAAACTCCTCGGTTACGCCTCAGCTGGAAACGTAAGCTGAGTCGTGGAAATCGCCCCGCTGTTTGAAGAATACCAACAATAATATTTCATTTGAAAAGATGAAAGCTGATGTCAGTTGTTAGCAGAAGCGTTTTATTTTGACAATACATTAAATACTTTATATGGAGTTTCTTATCAAGCAGTGACTGTTGTCTGATGCACATCATTTTCAAATGAAGGTCCATATTCCAGTTAAGGCCTTATTCTGAAAAATAGATTTGGCCTATATGCCACACAGCTATTGTTGGCATTTCCCTGTATACAGTACATGCAATTGCATATTCATGCAACTAACCATGCTCGTTATTTTCCAGCTGCTCTCTTCTGGTACTGGAGATGCTCTAGCCATTTATTATGCTTTCATTTGAGTTATTTTGGACAGTGATTTAGTCAACTCATTAAAGTTATTCTCACAAAACATTCCCAGTCATATTTCATTTCAAATCCAAGGACCACTATGATTTTTTTGGATTGGGACATTATTTTTTAGGACACTTAAGCACATTCTACTCATTACTGTAACACATCTGGACATTTTACTTGTTCTATTTCCATTGCTTTCAATGAGAAATCTTATTACCGTAAAACAAGATTTGTTTTGTGTTAAATCAGCAAAAATTAAAGGCAGTACCAAAGGAGTACAAGTATGATGTATAAATACTTACATTTAAATAATATATACATGAGTTGAAGTCAGAAGTTTACATACACCTTAGCCAAATACATTTAAACTCACAATTCCTGACATTTAATTGTAGAAATCATTCCCTGTCTTAGGTCAGTTAGGATCACTACTTTATTTTAAGAATGTGAAATGTCAGAATAATAGTAGAGAATGATTTATTTCAGCTTTTATTTCTTTCATCACATTCCCAGTGGGTCAGAAGTTTACATACACTTTGTTAGTATTTGGTAGCATTGCCTTTAAATTGTTTAACTTGGGTCAAATGTTTTGGGTATCCTTCCACAAGCTTCTCACAATAAGTTGCTGGAATTTTGGCCCATTCCTCCAGACAGAACTGATGTAACTGACACACACTTTTTCAGTTCTGCCCACAAACTTTCTATCGGATTGAGATCAGGGGTTTGTGATGGTCTCTTCAATACCTTGACTTTTTTGTTCTTAAGCCATTTTTCCACAACATTGGAGGTATGCTTGAGGTCATTGTCCATTTGGAAGACCCATTTGTGATCGAGCTTTAACTTCCTGGATGATGTCTTGATGTTGCTTCAATATATCCACATCATTTTCCTTCCTCATGATGTCATGTATTTTGTGACGTGCACCAGTCCCTCCTGCAGCAAAGCACCCCACAACATGATGCTGTCACCCCCATGCTTCACTGTTGGGATGATATTCTTCAAGCCTCACCCTTTTTCCTCCAAACATAACATGACATGTCATTATGGCCAAACAGTTATATTTTTGTTTCATCAGACCAGAGGACATTTCTCCAAAAAGTAATATCTTCTCATGTGCACTTGCTAACTGTAGTCTGGCTTTTTATGGTGGTTTTGGAGCAGTGGCTTCTTCCTTACTGAGCAGCCTTTCAGGTTATGTCGATATAGGACTTGTTTTACTGTGGATATAGATACTTGTCTACCTGTTTCTCCTGCATCTACACAAGGTCCTGTGCTGTTGTTCTGGGATTGATTTGCACTTTTCGCGCCAAACTACATTAATCTCTAGTAGACAGAATGTGTCTCCTTCCTGAGCGGTATGATGGCTGTGTGGTCTCATGGTGTTTATACTTGCGTACTATTGTTTGTACAGATGAAAGTGGTACCTTCAGGCATTTGGAAATTGCTCCCAAGGATTAACCGGACTTGTGAAGTTCCACAATTTGTTTTTTGAGGTCTTGATTGATTTGTTTTGATTTTCCCATGATGTCAAGTAAAGAGGCACTGAGTTTGAAGGTAGGCCTTAAAATACATCCACAGAAACAACTCCAATTCAGTACATCACCTATCAGAAGCTAATTGTCTAAAGGCTTGACATAATTTTCTGGAATTTTCAAAGCTGCTTAAAGGCACAGTTTATTTAGTGTATGTAAACTTCTGACTCACTGGAATTGTGATCTAGTCAATTAAAAGTGAAACAATCTGTCTGTAAACAATTGTTGGAAAATGATTCGTGTCATGCACAAAGTAGATGTCCTAAACGACTTGCCAAAACTATAGTTTGCCGTGGAGTGGTTCAAAAAATAAGTTTTAATGACTTCAACCTAAGTTTGTGTAGGCATATGACTTCAACTTCTGACTTCAACTGTATATACATTTAGGTCATGAGACATGATTCCAAAATGTGTTTTATATAACCCAGAATTAGTTTTTGGCATGCAGAGACAAAAAATTATATTTAGTTTTGATGGATATTCTGAATAGGGATGTGCACGGTTAACCACAAGGTTTCATGAACAGTTATTCGGTTATTGGAGTCGGGACGAGGGAATAAAGAATGTTTATTGCATTGGAATTTCCTCAAACACTACTCAACACTTTTAAATGGTTTAAAATAAATGGCAAAGAACTTGTCTAATTATTGTATGTCAAAATGCACATTAGATCTAAAGGAAAAAACACCGTCTTACCATCTTGCACGTGACGCTGAAAGAGAAAACAGTGAGATTCAGCGCAACAGTCAAAGACGCCCGTCAAGCATGCGTTAACGTTGTTGAAAAACAGCGCAGATGCACAGAAAAGCATGTTTGAAAAGCCGCTAACTCGCCCTATACTTGAAAAGAAAACCCAAAACCGACAGTTTGTCAGAACTCGTCAAGTTCAGGTCGGGTTGATGACCTCTATTGCACGTGTAGAATAACCAAATATTGATTGTGTTATTCGGATAGTGGCGCGTTGAGCGGATATATCTACTATCTGTGCATATCCCTAATTCTGAATAATATGACTATATTTTTGAGCATGAAAAAGCAGTCACAGTCAACATTTGATGCACATAATTATTTGATTAAGACATTATTCTGGTTAAACCTATATTCTGAAAAAGAGGTTATTGGAATATTCCTGTATACAAGTAAACAGCATGTTCCCAATAAACTATGACCTGAGTGTTCTTTTCCTGCTTTTGTCTTGTGGAAATACTAGCCATTTATGTCATTGCATATTTTATTTAATTCTGCACAGTTTTTTAATTAAATAACAACAGCATACAACAATGCAATGAATGACAAAATGTATGTCATGTGTTACTTTTGCCCATCTGCCCAGATATACAGCGCATCTGGAAAGTATTCACAGCGCTTCACTTTTTCCACATTTTGGAAACATAACAACATTAAATGACAATACATTTGAAGTATGTGGCAGTGTCAGATATATCTTTGATGGATGGTCACTCTGACAGAGCTCAAGCGTTTCTCTGTGGAGAGAGGAGAACCTTCCAGAAGAACAACCATCTCTGCAGTGCTCCACCAGTCAGACCTGTATGGTAGAGTGGCCAGACAGAAGCCGCCCCTCAGTAAAAGGCACATGACAGCCCGCCTGGAGTTTGACAAAAAGCACCTGAAGGACTCTCAGACCATGAGAAACAAAATTCTCTGGTCTGATGAAACAAACATTGAACTCTTTGGCCTGAATGGCAAGCGTCATGTGTGGAGGAAACCAGGCACCGCTCATCACCTGGCCAATACCATCCCTACAGTGAAGCATCGTGGTGGCAGCATCATGCTGTGGGGATGTTTTTCAGCGGCAGGAACTGGGAGACTAGTCAGGATCGAGGGAAAGATGAATGCTACAAATGTACAGAGACATCCTTGATGAAAACCTGCTCCAGAGCGCTCTGGACCTCAGACTGGGGTGAAGATTCATCTTCCAACAGGACAACGACCCTAAGCACACAGCCAAGATAACAAAGGAGTGGCTACGGGACAACTCTGTGAATGTCCTTGAGTGGCCCAGCCAGAGTCCAGACTTGAACGCGATTGAACATCTCTGGAGAGATCTGAAAATGGCTGTACACCAACACTCCCCATCCAACCTGATGGAGCTTAAGATGTCCTGCAAAGAAGAATGGGAGAAACTGCCCAAAAATAGGTGTGCCAAGCTTGAAGCATCATACACAAAAAAACTTGAGGCTGTAATCGGTGCCAAAGGTGCTTCAACAAAGTATGAATACTTGTGTACATGTGATTTGTTAGTAAATTTGCAAAGATTTCAAACAAACTTCTTTCACGTTGTCATTATGGGGTATTGTTTGTAGAATTTTGAGGAAAATTAATTTAATCCATTGTGGAATAAGGCTGTAACAACAAAATGTGCAAAAAGTGAAGCGCTGTGAATACTTTCCGGATGCACTGTATGTTCATTTGTTGCACCCAGAATCACTTTTGTATGGACATTCACAGATATATATATAAATATTGATCCATTGGATATTTTCTGAAACTGTCAAACAATCACATGATGCAAAATTCTGAATAACACATGCATATGCCAGCTGTCTCAGATTTCTAAAAAGAGTATTTTAGCTTAATCCAATCGTCAATTGGGTTAACATGTTTACATGACGTGTACATACAACAATTTCTAAAGCGAATCAGAATAGTCTTTCTCACCAGATTTAAAGTTCATCATCTCTGTGACGAAGCGGTAATCTGTGATGGTGAACTGCGACAGCTCCAGTTTGTCCAGGCCGTGGATAATTTTCTGACTGTCTGACCAGTGATATACAATGTCCTCTGAAGAGTAGCCGTCTGCAAAGTCAACATTCAGAGAACCAGTTCAGTATGTTCTCAGCTGTAACAGACATTTCGGTCTGTCCGATCAAATGTGCAAAGTCACATCATGTTATGAGCATACAGACACTCTTTGGATTCAAATGAGGCAATTTAAGTGATTGAGTGACTTTCTGATTGACATATAGCTTTAGGAGAAGAAAGTAACAATAATTACATGTTACAATTATAAATGAGTCCGAAATAACATTTGTTATTTGTACTCTTTTGTTAGTTCTTTCTTTGTTATTTGTAATCATATGCCACTTTCCTTTCCCTTCACAACCTTTTGTTTTGTTTAGGAATATTTGTTACTAATATTAATACTTCATGCTTGATAAAAAAATCTAATAAAATAATCATATTTGATGTGTTTTTAGCATATTTGTTTATCACTAAAATTGCAACACAATAGCTTTTATTGCCTTTGTTTATTGTCTTAATTCACATGCACTTCATATTTAATTTCTTATTCTGTTTTATTCTATCTTGTTCTAAGCCACAATGTAAAATAGGGTTTTCTGTCACATTCAGAGGCAGGACCCAAATGCAGAATGACAAAACTGGATTTCTTTATACAAAAAAAAAAAAAACAAATCCAAACAAAAACTACCCCGCAGGGAAAAAACACAGTCCAGACTTGGAGCCCACTGAAGCTGGGCTGGGGCAGACGAGTTGGGTACAGGACCAACTAGGAACAGGGACACAAACAACATGAAACAAGCACAAGATGAACTGGCACTGGACAGCACACACGAGGAGACTAAATAGGGAAGGAAATCAAACAGGTTAATGAGCAGGGCAGGTGTAACAAATAAACTAATAATGGGCAAACAAGGAGGTGGGGTATGACACATATACTGGTTAAAAAAAACAACTCAAAGATATGCATAGCATTTTTAATTTGCAATAGATTTGTTAATATTGAAGATAATAGATGCACACAATATTGTCCTTTTTAAATAATTTTGTACGTAGTATTTACAGCTTTTTTATTGTCTGTGACTGCTGGGATGCATGTGTTCTAAAAGAAGTGTTCTGATCTGATATTTTGACATTTTTTACAATCATTGTATTCTTCTATTTAATACTTTCATTGCTTTATCAAAGGGAGTGTAAACAGCAATGCCATATAAAGGTTTCCCCTTTACTCACAGCTCTCCAGGTCCAGCATGCATTCCTGTTCATCCATGGGATACTTGGTAAGGTCCATGTCACAGGCCACTGTAGATGTAATTCTGAAAGTGACACACAAACACAATAAACATGGAGCAGGTCAGAGCGTTTAAGATACAGAATGGTCTCTAGCATATAAAGTAAGCAATATAGATTTTAAAATGATGCTATCACCTGTAGCCCGTTTTCAAATATACCACAACATTTTCAACAATCACAAAGGTGCTTGAGAGATTTTATATATAATGCAATGAAATTCATTTTTAAGAGTGACTTAATGTCCAAATACTTTTTGGAGCCACTGTATGTGTTTTATTTAGCTGATGCAAGATTACATTAATTTGTTGTCTATTACACAAATTTAAAATTTAAATCAATAATAAAAAAAAACAATGACAACACTTTTTAAAATTGATTTTAACTTTCTTTATTTACTCCTCAATCTGTCAACATACCAGCTTTACTGAAATACACACATGCACACACACGCACCTGCTGCTGTACAGAATGACTCCATCAGGCTGCAGCCGTATGAGCTTGTTCTCCACTGTGACATCGTGAAACCAGGCGTATTTGGCATTCACGATGAATGTGTCTGGTACCCAGAGTTTATCTACAAAGCGGCTGTCCAGACCCAGAGTTTTGTTTGTGTGGTTGTAGGAAAGACGGTCGTCTCTCCAGCTCTGCCGCAGAAATACTGTCATGGTGTACTCCTATCGACACGAACACACACATACAAGCACAGATCATGAGGTAGTGAGTTTATAAAAGCTTAACATCTCCTTTCTTAAAGAAAACAACATAAATGATAGAAAATATAAATATATATATGTATGTATGTATGTATACATATTTTAAAGTAAAATAATTTTGAACATTAAAACAACATTAAATGACAATACATCTGAAGTATGTGGCAGTGTGAGATATATCTGTGATGGAACTCAAATCCAAACTCAATAAAACGTTTCAAAGATCCATACATTACCATGTTGGCCTCTGAGATATGATCAATGCTGGCTACTTCAATAGCCATGGCGACATTCACAGGTGGTCCTGTAAAAAGACGTGTGAGGAAAGGAAAATAAATAACCCTACTCAGTCTACCCAGGGACTCTCTATTTACAAAATTCTTAAAAATGTTCCTATATTAATGTACATAATTCAATGTATTTTATCACTGTATCACTATACTTTGTGGTATATTACCCTGCTATTAATACAAATAATCCAGCAAACTAATCAAAATTGTTGCAATGAGGTTTTATGTTGTGAAACTGAGTGCTGAGGGAGTCACATTAAATTTGGAGTCTTTCTTCTTAACTATCAGAATCTACAGTCTCTATTTTGCTTTCTAGATCTATAATTTACATGACAGTGGATGTTTTTCATTTTTTGGAAGCAAAAGGGAACACAACAAATATTATAATGTCTCACATTTACCTCTACATGAAAGCAATACATAAACTTGTTGCTGTAGAGTTCTCTACTTCTCAGGAGAACATTCTCATTATTTCATAGTCAGCCCATTTATACTTAAACAAACAGTATTTTTAAGATGTATTTTATTAGTTTAATGTTATTATTGTTATTCTCACTTTAGGAAAATATAAAAATGGTCATAGAATGAGGCAAGAAGTCATTGGTGACACATTTTCACGTCATATTAGTTGATGTTTTTCATGTAGTCTTGAGCATCCTCATATTTAAATGCTCCTTAAACACCTCTCACAGCAGAGTGGCCAGTGTAGGAATTTTTAGAATTTTGTCGTTGTTCAGCTGTTTCTAATTTCTTTTTGGCACTACGCAAAGAATGAAGAAGCACTTCACCATGTGCTGGGGCCTTTCAAGCTTCAAAAAGAATGCAGAAGCTCCATAAATGTATCATAAAAGAGATCCATATAACTGCGAGGAACAGAATAAATAAAAACTGTGTTATCTTCTGAAAATGATGTGGATCACTTTTATGAGAACGTTATGCTACTTTTTTGTCATTTTGATGCTTGACACCCCCAGTACTCATTCACTTTCATTATTTGGAAGGAAAAAAGTGGCCAGGATACTTTTACAAAATTCCCCTTTTGTGCTCCATGGTAGAAAGAAAGTCATGGGGGTTTGGATTGAGAGTGAGTGAACTATTCCTTTAAAGAATGTACTGTAGAAATAAAATTGCATTGGAGTCTGGCTCAGTCCATTTATTGTATAGTAGTTCAGTCATGCAAAAGCAAGTCCTCTTTGGTTAAACTGATCTAAACTGTGAGATGTTGTATGATATGATTATGCATGACAGGTATTCTGAGCATTACTGTTTGAGCATAACTTTAACACATCTTATGCAATGCATTCTCTACAGATTCCTGATCATTCTAGTTATGTGGTTTGGCTTGCTCACATATAATGTCCTTGTTTCTTTGAAAACTAACTAAATCTATGTGGACTCATTTTATTGTACTAAAAATAGACTGTAGAAACTGGGGCACAGGTTTGGCAGGAACTCTAAATGTGAGATCTGAGCTAAAGAGAAAAGAGAGGGTTTCAGCAGCAACCATTGTCAGATTAACACTTTTTCATTGATTACCAACATGCAAAATACAAAATAAAGCACAACATAAATGAAAAGAATCAACAGTTGTAACCCCCATTAATTCCCAATCCCCAATCCCTCAACAAACATCATCATGGTCAAACCTGAGTTACACACATACAACATTGTGACAGGGCGGAGGGTGGGGCCGGGATGCTACACACCCGGCCCCTAATCAAGCCTCAGAGAGGCATAAAGGTAGACTGGAGACTGCAGTGGGACAGAGAGAGAGATTTATGGGCAGCTGTCCGACACCTTTGTGTGTTTGTCTTTTTGGTTAAGTTAACATTATTTATATTCTCAAGCCTCCTCCTTTCCCATTAATCCCGTTAAAAATATATATTTTTATATAAAATTTTTTGTAAAATTAATGACATGGTGTCCCGATGAATTAATCGCAATTAACCACATTTAAACGCATATACAAATATTTGCTGAGAAAGCCCCACATATAACAATAATTCAATATATAATGATTCAATAATTATACATAGTAATCTTTAAATATTTATATTTTAAATACTTTAAATATTCAGATAATTCAAATGCATTACATTCTTGTGGCAGAAGAGTTAATCATTGATAAGACAATACAAAAAGCGGCTTTAGAATACAATGTATTGTTTACTACCATAACAAACATGGCAAACGCATGTGAATATGTCAATCAGCTGGAGATTTTTTATGAGGGCTTGTTTAAGGACCCGTAAAGGAACACCTGCATCAGACATGCTTGTGTAGCATCTCGGGTGCGTTGCATCATAAACATAAACATTTTAGGTCACTGTGTCAAGTTATATATAATTTAATATTTAGAACACATCTTGAGATCCCTTAGTTTGAATTTGCGCTCCATCAAGTGTTTTGCGGTTGTGAGCGGTGCTATTGCCGTACCAGGCGGTGATGCAGCCAGTCAGGATGCTCTCTACAGTGCTGGTGTAGAACCGTGTGAGGATGTGGTGGTTAATTCCAAACTTTCTCAGCCATCTCAGGAAGAAGAGGCGCTGGTGAGCCTTCTTCACAACGGCCTCAGTGTGGATGGACCATGTGAGTTCCTCAGTGATGTGGACACCGAGGAACTTGAAACTGCTGACTCTCTACACCGGTGCTCCATTAATGGTGATGGGGCTTCTCTGTCTTTCCTCCTGAAGTCCACTACAAGCTCCTTGGTCTTACTGACATTGAGGGAGAGGTTGTGCTCCTGACACCAGTGTGTCAGAGAGTGCACCTCCTCTCTGTAGGCTGTTTCATCATTGTCAGTGATCAGACCTACCACCGTCGTATCGTCAGCAAACTTAATGATGGCACTGGAGCTATGTGTTGCCACACAGTCATGTGTGCATAGGGAATACAGGAGTGGGCTGAGAACACAGCCCAGCGGGGCTCCAGTGTTGAGCGTCAGTGATGACGAGGTGTTGCTGCACATTCTAACCACCTGACGACAGGAAATCCAGGATCCAGCTGCACAGCGAGCTGTTTAAGCCCAGAGCCCGGAGTTTCTCATCAAGCTTGGAGGGCACTATGGTTTTGAATGCTGAGCTGTAGTCTACAAACTGCATTCTCATATATGTGTTCCTTTTTTCCAGGTGGGAAAGAGCAGTGTGTATTGTAGATGCAATGGCATCATCAGTGGAGCGGTTGTTGCTGTAGGCAAACTGCAATGGGTCCAGTGAGTTGGGCAGCACAGAGCAGATGTGATCTCTGATTAACCTCTCAAAGCATTTGCTGATGATGGGGGTCAAGAGCAACAGGGCAACTTGATTTGACTTGACATGATGCGGCCCGGAATGCCGTCTGGACCTGCGGCTTTACGGATGTTCACCCGTCGGAAGGAACGGGTTACATCCGAAACAGAGACGGAGAGTGAACCATCTTCTGTAGCGTCGGCCGCGAATACTCTCTCCGCGAGGGCAGTGTTATTGTCCTCAAAACGAGCATAAAATGTATTAAGCTCATCCGGGAGAGAGGCAGCGGTGTTCATGGTGGAGTTTTTATTCCGTTTATAGTCCGTGATGATGTTAATTCCCTGCCACATACTTCTAGAGTCTGTGGTGTTGAACTGTCCTTCAATTTTGTGCCTGTACTGGCGTTTGGCTGCACTGATAGTGTTACGGAGGGCATAACTGGCTTGTTTACGCTCCTCCGCGTTCCCGGAATTAAAAGCGGAGGTCCGCACACTAAGTGCCGCGCGAACATCGCCGTTAACCCATGGTTTCTGGTTGGGGTAGATCCGTATTGTTTTGGTTGGCACAACGTCCTCTATGCACTTCCTGATGAAACACGTTACGCTATCAGTGTAAACCTCGATGTCGTCATCAGAGGCGGACCGGAACATCTCCCAGCCCGCGTGATCAAAACAGTCTTGTAGGGCAGAGTCTGATTGGTCCGACCAGCACTGGATGGTTCTGAGGGTGGGTGCTTCCCGTTTCAGTTTTTGCCTGTAAGCGGGCAGAAGCAGAACGGAAGAGTGGTCCGATTTGCCAAATGGTTGGCGGGGGAGGGATTTGTAGCCATCCCGGAAAGGAGAATAGCAGTGGTCCAAGACCCGGCCTCCTCGTGTGTTGAAGCTGATATGTTGGTGGTATTTTGGTGCTATTGTTTTAAAATTGGCTTTGTTGAAGTCCCCGGCAACAATGAACGCAGCCTCAGGGTGCGCGGTTTCCTACTCACTTATACTTCCATAAAGTTCCCTGAGTGCCCGGTCTGTGTCGGCTTGTGGGGGGATGTACACAACTGTGATAATTCTGTGAATTCCCTCGGTAGCCAGAATGGTCGACACAGAAGCATGAGATATTCCAGATCAGGAGAGAAGAAAGACCTGATAAAATGTACGTTCCTCTGATCACACCATGATTTGTTGATCATAAAACATACACCACCACCTCTGCTTTTACCTGAGAGGTCTTTCGCTCTGTCCGCTCGGTGCATGGAGAACCCTGTGGGTTCGATGGCCGAGTCTGAAATCTCCGCAGCCAGCCATGTTTCTGTAAGGCATATAACGCAGCAGTCCCTCGTCTCTCATTGGAAAGAGATCCGCGCTCTCAGCTCGCAGAGTTTGTTGTCCAGAGACTGAACATTTGCCAGTAGTATACTGGGTAGCGGGGGTCGATTTGCACGACGTTTTACTCTGATGAGAACGCCAGCTCTTTTTCCCCTTTTCCTTCTGCGTTTCCGCGGCCGGGCAGCCCAGACAAAGGGTTCCGCTGGTATGTTTGTAAACAGCGGGTTGGCGTTGAGGAATCTGAAGTCCGGTTTTCGGTGTGTAATTGCCGAACCAATGTCCAAAAGCGTTTGTCTGTTGTACACAGTAAGGCAGACAACATCTAAGACAAAAAAACACAAAACTGTAAACAAAACAAACAATAAACTGCAGTTTTGACGGAGCCCACGACGCAGCAGCCATACTCTGCGCTATCTTTGAGAACAAAGGGTGGTGCGAACTGCCAGAAACATCATCGGAGGTGAGCTTCCCTCCCTCCAGGACATCTATAACAGGCGGTGTGTGAAAAAAACTCGGAGGATCATCAGCCACCCGAGTCTTGGGCTGCTCTCACTGCTACCATCAGGCAGGCGGTATCGCAGTATCAGGACCCGCACCAGCCGACTACATGATAGCTTCTTCCCCCAAGCAATCAGACTTTTGAACACTTGATCTCTCACGATCAACAATCAGCACTGCACTTTATTAATTATCATCTTGTATCACACACTGGACTGTCAAATATATTCTCCCCAATTATATATATATATATATATATATATATATATATATATATATATATTTGATATACCCTTGCCCTTATTTATTTTTTTATTGTATGTGTATTCTATATTGTATGTATTGTTTACTGTACATTGTATATTGTGTTGTGTAATTATGTGTACATTTGTTATGTAAATTGTGTTGTGTAAATATGTTGTTTATTGTAATTGGTACCGTTATGTTATTCGGAACTGCACACAAGAATTTCACCTACTGTTGCACTTCTGTACACATTAGTGTGACAATGAAGTGATTTGATTTGATTTTGATTTGATTTGAACGCAAGAATAAAATGCATGTTTGTGTTGTTCTGTCTACTGAAGTGTTGTTTTGTTCACTGTATAAACTGTGCATTGCCAACCAGCTGAAGTTTCACTTACTGCCCTCTGGAGTAAACAGGTGGTACTACAAGCTTGCATTTCTCAGGCATCTTCCTTATTACGGTCCAGGGGAATTGCAATTAATTGCGTGAATTTTTAACGTGTTAAATCGACAGCCCTAATATATATATATATATATATATATTCAATATAAAAATCACCAAATTGAGAGAGAAAAGGAGAAAAGAAAAATTCAGATACAATTAAGAAAAATAAATAATTCCTCATGGTGGTGCGGTTACTCCCCTCAATCCGGGTGTTGGAGGACAGGTCTTAGTTACCTCTGCTTTTGAGACAGTCAATCCGCACATCTTATCATGTGTTCGTTGTGCATTAAAATGCGGAGACATGGCATGTGGAGGCTCATGCTACTATCCGCGATCCACGCACAACTTACAACACACCCCATTGAGAGCGAGAACCACTAATAACAACCACGAGGAGGTTACACCATGTGACTCTACCCTCCTTAGCAACCAGGACAATTTGGTTGTTTAGACCTGGCTGGAGTCACTCAGCACACCCTGGATTTGAACTCGAGACTCCAGGGCTGGTAGTCAGTTTCAATACTCGCTGAGCTACCCAGACCCCCCAAAAATTTTTAATAATTATGTCTCTCTCCACATGGTCCTCACTGAAAGCCTTCCAAAGACAAGTATTTGTCCCATTTCTTACCATATGCATCTAATCTGCCAAGCTGCTTATATGACATCTTTTCAAATGCTGCCAACCTGCCCATTTCGGTGAACCATTCTTGAAATAAGGAAGTGAACACTAGTTTGGAACCAGCACTTTGTGTATTTGTCACGTATTTAATAACTGCCCCATCATCCTATATACTGTACATAGTCTAGGTCAGAATGAAATTTGAGTATCCAGAACCTCACAGATAAAATTCTGTACTTATACTCGGAATTCTTGAATTTACCACAGAACCACAGAGCATGGGCCATGTCTCCATCCTCCAACTGACATCGCCAGCAGGGTGTCCAATAGAATCAATGCAATACAATAAACTGAATAAGGTGTATCCTTGCATCCCTAGACATGGTTTTAACTTGGTTAAAAATTGTTTTTTTATTCTTTCCCACACCCCATCCTCCAATACCAAGTTCAAATCGGTTTCCCATAACCTCTTAAGAGCTGTTATGTCTCCAGCAATAGAGAGAGAGAGAGAGAGAGAGAGAGAGAGAGAGAAGAGAAAAGAAAAAGAAACAATGGTTCCCGATCA
Organism: Xyrauchen texanus; assembly: GCF_025860055.1. NCBI lineage: Eukaryota > Metazoa > Chordata > Actinopteri > Cypriniformes > Catostomidae > Xyrauchen > Xyrauchen texanus. Next base: position 2,681,589 of record NC_068312.1, read on the forward strand.
TGCTTTAGACTGGTCTTCAGCCAGCTTTGCAGAAGTCCTCCATGACGCCGGGCGATGGCACTGGACCGACAGTGGTGGACAGCAGAGAGCTCCTCTGCCTCTCGGCAGATGTCAGCAGCTCCTCCTTCCTCCTGGCAGCTCCTCTGCCCCTGGCGGTCGGCAGCGGCTCCTCCGCTACCTGGTAGATGGCAGCGTCTCCTTCGTCTCCTGGTGGATGTCAGCGGGCTCCTCCGCCTTGTGGTGAACCGCTCCACTACCACCGAACCATACCTCCTCAGCATCGCGACCCTCCATCAGCGGCTAGGGCTCTCCTACAGCGCATTCGTCCTCCCTTACAAGTTTCAGAACCAGTGTAACTAATAACATCTCTTTCTCAAGGGAAAGGAGGTGGCGGGAACTGGATGAACAATCACAAGACTTTTAATAAAACACTGACGAAGACTTTCAACATAAACAATGACGCGTACACACACACACAGCTTTGTGCGTCTTTCTCTCTCGAACTTGTGTCTCTGGCTCCTCTTTATCCATCTCCCGGCCGATTGGGATTATTCAGCGCGTGGTGTCCATCCTTACGGCCCGGCCACGCTCTCCTCCTCGTCACAGTTCCCAATTGAGCTATTAGAGGTAAATGGAATAAGTGACTTAGATATACATAAAAATCTATTCTAGAGTAAATATTGGGAACTGATGAAAAGAAGGTACAATCCCATCCAAATGGATTCAGAAGTTTCAAGAGCCAATGTTGCTCTAAAGGGTCTACGCACTTTTGCATCACTATGATCAAGGACCAGATCCATTAAAAGATTAAAGTCTCCACCCAAAACCATATCATAGAGGATCCCAGCTGTTTGTAACTTTCCCTCAAGATCCATAAAAAAACTGTGATCATCAGCATTTGGTCCATAAATATTAGCCAAAATAAGAGCCCCTGTATTTCAGCCATAACAATAAAATCTCTACATAAATTATCTTTAATCTGTTTGAGATATTTCAATTGTAATTGCTTACTTGTCAGTGTGATGACTCCCCTGCACTTACTCGAACTAGCACTAAAATCACATGCCCACCCCATGCCCAGCCAAGTTTTTCAGCTTTTTGTGAAGAAAGATGCAGCTCTTGAAGGAACACTATACCATATTTCTTACACTTAAGAGAAGATACAACCTTCCTTCTTTTTATAGGGTGCCCCAGCCCATTAACATTCCAGGTGGAGAGAAACATTTTACCTATATTAATGTTTGACAGAATGACATGCAAAGAACAACTGTGTATCAAATGCAAAATTATATAGACCACTATACAACATTGATGAACCAAAAAATACTTAATAACCTACATAACAACAACAACAAAAATATGTGCTTCAATCTCTTGCATAACAGCCTCAACTGGCGTCCATCCCCCGGAAATCCGACGGTCCATGCATGCTCACAAGATGTTCAGCAACACCATTGCTACAAGATTACCCCAGTCCGGTGTTTTTTTATTTACTTTTTTCTTCTTTTTTTCTTTTAACATAAACCGAATGAAATGCACTTAGAAGTTTTCAATTAAATAGGCCCCAATAAACAACAACATTGAACCCTCAAAATGAAAAAATTAACTCAATAAGTTAATAAAGGGAGAGAAAGAAAAACAAAAATAATAATAAAAAAGGAAAACGAGATAGAGACACCGTGGGCAACCAACCGAATTACAAACCCTCTCAGACTGCATCAGCAAATGTACGATGTGTTGTCTATATTGTTGATTCAGTGTGGGCAGAGTTACCTACTCACTCCATTGATTTAACGAAGGCCATAGCTTGTCGTGGGCATATAAAAGTCTAATGTCCATCCTTGGCATCAATTTGTCTTTGGCCCCCCACATGGTGGTTAAGATCATTAAGAACATCTTACATAAAACAATGAAACACAGTTTTTCACATCTGCACATGAACACAACTGCACTCATACCCTTTCCTTTTAGCCTTGTAGACAGCAGAATCATCAACACATCAAAATTAACAATTACATATTCAATAAAACAACAGAAGATGGTATAAATGAATTCTTAAAAATGTTTTTAGTGGCTCTGGGCATTCTATTTCGTCCATCTGAAGGCAATCTTTCAAATTCATTATACAGAGGATGTAAAAAATCACGCACTAGCAACATTTCTTTCCCAATTAATTTACTTGCAATAGTCACAACTCTTGTTAATTTATTCCTGTTCTTGACCACTACCTTTCCATACCAACATGTAATATTATACCTCATGATGCTTTCCACCAAACTAATATAAACCATTTCCAAAGTATCTTTGTCACTTGAAGGCTGTTTAGCTTCCTCAAAGGTATATGTAAGTGTTGTATTGCCTTCTTATAAATGTAATCAGAGTTTATATTAAAATTCAGACTATAATCTAAAAACAGTCCAAGATATTTAAAACTTTCAACCATTTCCAGAAATTGACCATTCATTATAACAGGTTGACATGACTAATAGAAGTTCTTTTGTCTTTTTTAAGGGATTAATGGAAAGGAGGAGGCGAGAACCAGCTTGATAATATAAATAATAGTTTAATATAAAACTGGATCAAAAAGACAAACACACACACACACACACACACACACACACACACACACAGGTGTCGGACAGCTGCCCGTAAAGCTGCCATCTTCGGTCGGCCTTTATCCCTCTCAAGGGCTAATTAGCCTGATTAGGGGCCGGATCGGAGGCTGTCTTCCGACCCCTGGCGGATGGAACGCTCCAGGCGGTCGGCGTATAGCGGTTAATAGGAGTCCTGGCAGTCGGCTACGTAAGACTCTCCCTTTACGGTCAGCAGCCGTTCGTCCGCACTCAGGTGGCCGAGCTTCTCCGTCCCCTGGCAGATGGTCATGGCTGCTCCGTTGAGGTGGATGGTAGTGGCGAAGACTCTACTATGGTGCATCCCTCCTCCTTTCCGGGCTTTGGCACCACTGTGAATGTATTAATGGAAAGGAGCAAGAGAGAACCGGCTTGATAATATAAATAATAGTTTAATATAAAACTGAACCAAAAAGAGAAACACACACACAGGTGTCGGACAGCTGCCCATAAATCTCTCTCTCTCTGTCACACTGCCGTCTTTGGTCGGCCTTTATCCCTCTATTATCCCTTTATTATCCCTCTTGAGGGCTAATTAGCCTGATTAGGGGGCAGGTGTGCGGAATTACGACCCAGCCACACTCTCCGCATAATTTCCATTAGTTCCCAGTTTAAAAAGCTGTTGTAAAAAAATGTCAGTTCAGTCCTAATTTATTAAATGCAGAACTAAAATCAATAAATAAAATTGTAGCATAAGCGTGAGGGTACTGAAGGTGCTTCAACCTCACTTTTCAACCTCGTCCATTCTTGTGATCAGGGTGGCATGTTTTGCCTCTATTGCTGTGGTTGCCTGACTTATTTCAGCTAGGCCCTCCATTTCGGTCGAGATTTTCAATAAAGTTATGTGCTATAGTAAAACTATTTTGTTGTCATAAGATAGCACTGTATGAGGAACAAGGAGTCAAGTATATTAAGTGTTTATGAACTGATAATCTGCCATTTTACTCATAATTTGTATGAAAGTGAATAAAAGACATTGTTGTTATAGTGCCTCTAGTGTTAATTTCACAGGAAACTGCTGTGATATGTACAACAAAACAAGTAAAAATTATTTTGCAAAAATGTAGGTATAGTAACGTGATTCCATGAGACCAGGTTGTTAATTTCTGACAATGTTCTCTCCCATTTTCCCCTCGATCTATCAGGAATTATGCTAAAAATAAGTGTAAATGTGTTGAGGAGTGAAAGGTAAGCCAATGTGGTGAGCTGTAGACTCACCTCCGATCCCTGGACGAAAGTTTCGAGCATAGCCTTTCATTAAATCATCGAGATTAGGCAACCATGAGATTTCAATGTCTGTGCCCACATAGTCCCCTATATCACTCAGCATGGCCCTGTGGAAACAAAACATCTTCATTTTAAGAACTCATCATGTGAACCTTTGTGTCATTGATGTGGAACTGTATTTGCATCCTTTGATAATCGTAACTATATTTTGCCAACCCGGTCTAATGAGAAGATGAAATATAGTTGTCTCATACAAAAATATACCAAGTCTCTAGTTTAAACAGTTTAATGTTTTGAATAGTATCAAAAAGTATCAAATGTATTAGTTGCTAAGTACCCATCCATCCCAAAATAAATAAATAATAAAATAAAATAATGCAATTAGCACAACAATCCCTTCACACATGCAAAGTTTGCAGGCGAGATTTCAGCCTGGGGACATAAAGTTGCAGCTGTTCAAAGTGAGAAAGAATAATAAGCATACACTGATATTCTAAATATGTAATTCTGTTGTAATTATTTCTTCATGTTTCCTTCTTTGATGGAACACCAAATGCATCTTATACACATTTAATAAGAACTCTTTCAAGAGCTCTATTAATAGAGCCACACTGAAACACAATATGCAGAGCTAATTTTTACTTTTATATAAATACAAAATTGCATACATAGCAGGCGTTTATATGTTTATATGGCGAGGTAGAGCACAGCCCCTCCAAAACATTCATCCACTTTATAACATAAATCCATACAATAAACTGCCAATAATGTTATTTTTTATGCCTGTAAATGTGTTCAAAATGTTGACCTATTTAAAAGAAGGCATAGAATACGTTTTTATTCTGTTTTTAAGTCATAATGTTACTGAAACCTTAATTACACTGTGTTTGATGTAGAGATATATGTGCAAGTGGGCATGTGCGCAGAGAATCTGCTGCTCTCCTGAACTCCACAGCGCCCCTCATTTTTCCAATGGAACTCTGTGGTCAAATATGGTACTGCAGCGAGCCATTATTGAGACACATTGGGGCAGAAATTAATCTGCCCATAAATGTAGGGCCAATGCAAAGGTAACTTCAGTATCAGTAAAAGTGTGACAGATTGTGAACATTGCAAGCGCTATTGATGGACGTGCATGACAAACTGACCATCAAACAACTTGGTCCTGACAAGCAGACATAAAAATACTTTGGAAATTAAAATAAAGGGTAGGTGATTAGACATTGTATGTATTGTATGATGAAAAATTATTTGTCAAAAAACGTCTAGTTACATATGTAACCTCCGTTCCCCGATGGAGGGAACGAGACTTTGTGTCTGAGAAGAGAGACCCCTAGTGTTGCTTCTCCGACACAACGTGAGAGAGCGACAGAAGGGGAACCTTGGCTAATGGTTGTGCTGAACTGAATAATTTGCTATGAATAGAATAAGATTGGTGTATGTGATTTGAAACCATTTGTAAGATCTAAGGACAGATTCATCTTTCCCAAATAATTTTAACCTGATTGTAACCTTTAAAATATGTGTTATAACTTGTAATCACTGTTATAACTGACATATTTGAACATGGTCATTTTTATCTTGTTTTATTCATGTTATATCAATAGTAAGGTAATGCCACGGTCCTGTCACCTTGTGTATCCCCATGTGTGACGGTAGACTTCGCTCGGGTCTGCTTGTTTGGGACCACTCTGCACGAGTTACCGATGTGCGTGAGTTACCACCGTGCGCTCTCCGGTGATGTCATGATCCTGCCAACCTGTCAAGTTGGGTTTTGTCTGACGAGGACTATGGGATCATCGTTCCCTGTTTGTTTATGTCAAAGCTTGTTTACGTTTTGCCCTTTTGTGTTTCAGGTATCGCTGGCATGCTGAATCAGTGTTTCCATGGAAACGCTGATCATGACACCCTTGAGCTGCAAGCGGCACCTGCCCCTGCCCCTTGCCGGAATTTCTTTTTATGTTTTGGCCTGTGTGATCCCCCCCCACTTCCCACTCACCAACAGTATTTGAACATGTTTGCAGGAAAACTACACTGTGTGCTGCAGTAATGGAAGCCAGCAAACGAACTGGATCAGCGATAACAGATTCCACCAGACTTAAAAAGCCTCGCTATCCGTCTAAAAACCACCATGACCAGAGGCGTAGTGAAATAAGGATAAATATTGGAGATGCCTTTGGAAGATGGAGACAGCTTAAAGCCCAAAAATCCTTTAAAATGAATGCTGAGTTGGCTAATTTGCATGTCAACATTCTGGCAACCCGGATGAGCTAGTAACCATTTCAAATGTTTGTTGTCAATCTTACATATAGCACCTTTCAAATTTGGATTTTCAAGGATTAGTCCTCATTATGCTCCCCTAGCACAGTGTGTTATTTGAAAAGATGTGCTAGCTAATGACAGTATGAGACCATGTAAATTCTGCCATCATATTGAGACCAAGCACCCAAGTTTGGTGACCAAGCAACGGGAGTTTTTTTATATGTTGCTAAAGTTATTGCAGTCACAGAAGAAAGTAATTGAGACATTTAGCACTGTAAATAAATACCAAGAACACAGAAGCATCATATCGTGAGGTGTTACAAATAGCTAAGGCAGGTAAACCCCACAACATTGGTGAAACGTTACTTCTCCCTGCTGCTAAAGTCATGTGTTCGGCAATGATAGGAGAAGCTGCTGCTGCAGCCAAGTTAAATGCGATCCCAGTGTCTGACAATACCGACCAGCGCCACATCTCAGACATGAAGTCTGATGTGAAGGAACAGGTGCTTGATGGTATTAATGTGAGCCCTTTCTTCTCCATTCAGCTGGACGAGTCTACCGACGTCGCTAACTGTGCTTAGCTAATGGTGTATGTGCGCTATACTAAAGCTTCAGTGACCAGGAGGAGTTTTGGATTTGTCATTCTCTGTCAGCTCGCACTACAGTAGAGAAATCTCCAAGGCTATGAATGATTTAATTCAGGAGAGTCATATTGATTGGGGCATATGTACTAATGGCGCAAGGGCAATGACAGGTCACCACAGTGGTCTGGTGAAACAGGTGCAAGAAGTTACCCCCACTACTGTTTGGAAGCACTGTATCATCCATAGCCAGGCCTTGGTGACCAAGAAGTTGCCCAAAGAGCTACATGCGGTCCTGGATGAGGCATTACAAATTGTAAACCTAATTTCATCACGCGCCATGAATGCTCGTCTCTTCTCCGTCCACTGTAATGATTTGTGCGAGGAAGTTCTTCTCTTCCACGCCAAAATCAACTCCCCACTGGTGAAGCACATGGAGGACATGAACTGGGTTGCAATGTTGGCCTATCTCTCTGATATCTTTGACTGGATAAACATACTGAACTCCTCTCTGCAGGGAAAAGAGTGTCATGTCAGTTTGGCACACAATCAAGTCTCTGGATTAAGGAAAAAGTTGGACCTGTGGTGTGCGCATGTTGAACGGGGCTTGGTTGAACTGTTCCCAACCTTGGAAGATGTTGTGGGGAGGGCAGGGCTGCAAATTAAATATCTACAACAGGTCCTCATTGTGCATTTGAAGGGGTTGTGTGAGCAGTTTGGAGAGTATTTTGGAGAGGGGCCCTTGGCAAATCAGTGGGTGAGAATCCATTCTCTTTCCCGGGATGGACTGACCATGCAAGAGGAAGAGGCTCTAGTCATGCTGAACTCTAATATAGACTTGAAACAAAATATGAGTGAAGTGTTACTTGCACACTTTTGGTTGTCTGTGGAGATTGTTTCCCCACCTCTCCAAAAAGGCTATAAAAGTGCTCATCCCCTTCACCTCCACTTACCTATGTGAGTGAGGGTTTTCCACATTGACGATGATTAAAAGCAAGTACTGGTCAAGGCTGCAAGTAGAGGATGATCTACATTTATTCCTTTCTTCAATGCATCCCCCCACTAACCACCTATGCGCATATTCATTGTTCACACTACAGTAGGGGTGAGCAAAATTAGGCAAAATTGTCAGTTTATTGCTGACAGCATATATGGAAAGGATTTACACACAATGTTGAGACAGTGATATGAAAAACAGCGCTGTGGATGACTCGTTTGGTGTCCAACTGACTTTGATGTGTTCAATTTAGTTGAAGAATCTATGTTATAAAGTCCTTCAGAGTGGAATTGTGTTCAAAACAGTGTGTTCAAAACAATGATTAAAGATGAGGAGTGGTGGTGGTGTAGTGGTCTAAAGCACATAACTGGTAACTGGTAATCAGAAGGTTGCTGGTTCGATCCCACAGCCACCACCATTGTGTCCTTGAGCAAGGCACTTAACTCTGTAATAAGGGCTCTGTAAGTTGCTTTGGATTAAAGCACCTGCCAAATACATAAAATGTAATGTAAATGTAAATTATTTAAAAAATAAAGATAACATTTTTAAAAATGTTTAAAAAAATAAAGATGTTTACAACAATCATAGTACTAATAGCAATAACAGTGTGTTTGTGTATGTGTGTGTGCGCATGTGTGTGTGTGTGTGTGTGTGTGTGTGTGTAGGGGGGTTGGGGTGGGGCAGGGCAGCTGTTTTTATGTTCTCTGAGGGGAGGCTCACTTTCCCACATGTTTCCCCCTTTCCACCCTGATCAAGAAGGTCCACCTGTCTCCTCAGATCCTGGTGAACTTCTACCACTGCACCATCGAGAGCATCCTCACCAACAGTCTCACAGTTTGGTATAGCAACTGCCATGCCCAAGCACTGCAGAGGGTGGTGAAAACTGCCCAACGCATCACCGGTTCCTCACTCCCCTCCATCGAGGCCATCCAGGGCAAACGATGCTTGCATAAGGCGCGCAGCATCATCAAGACTGTTCTTATTGCTCTTATAATGTTACCAAACTGCACATATCTGTAAATACTGTACATATCAGTCTATATGGTTCATACAGAATATCCATATTTACTCTGTTTTTCTTATTATATATTCTGCTAATACACTGCATATATCTATATTATTCTTACTACTTTTAATGTCACTGCTACTACATTGCACATATCTGTACATGTTGTTCATACACTGTTCATATTACATAGCCATATATATTCTGCTCTTATAACACTGCAATATATTTCTTGTCCTGCATCTTTGGATCTTTGCACTACCTGTCTTGAATATCACATTGGACCTTTCTGCTTTTTTTGCACTTCTGGTTGGATGCTGTATTTCATTGTCTTTGTACTTGTACTTTGCACAATGACAATAAAGTTGAATCTAATCTAATCTGATCTAATATTTCTCATTTTATATGGGTTTTGTGAACAACGTAAAATATCACATGGTTCTAAGCATATGGTTCACCATATGTACCTACTAGACCGTCTCATTCTAGCACTGAATGCTGAGGAGTCTAGCCAAAAGCCTCAGAAGGACTGGTCTTGGAAGGACACAGCCTAACTAGGCTGCAGCCTTCCTTTGAGAAGCACCCATTAGGTGTGTTCCAATTGACCGATAGTGGCCTTCACACTTTTCTCAGCAATCTTAAGGCAGATTCCAATCTGTAGGTTTATATATTCATTTGGAAGGCACTTCAAACGGCATAGGAATTAAGAATACATCGACACATCACTTTACATCCCAACCCACCATTAGAGTACTGTATAGACAGTGTTCGGGAGTAACGGAATACATGTAACAGGATTACGTATTTAAAATACAAAATATAAGTAACTGTATTCCACTACAGTTACAATTGAAATTATTGGTAATTAGTACGTATTTTGATTACTGAAGAGATTAATTTGCATTTTATTGTCATTTGTTTCATTTCATATTTAGTGCTTTCAGATGAAAACATTCATACATTTAAATGATGTGATCCAAAGTGCATTTGAACAGCAGTGAAACACTTTCTGATGATGTGTTCATTCATACGAGCAGACAGAGAAGTACGTTTGAAGTCAGTTAGGAGCAGAAGAAATAGAACTAAACCTTGTGTAAATTGTCAGCTTTACGCTAATCTAAAATGCTATTTCTAGCCATTTTACATGCACAAGTTTACATGCACCATCATATTTATTTATCAAGAAAATTCACTTTGGATCATCATTTCTTTTTTCTAGTATGACCTTTGATATTAAGGCAAAAATCATATTATTGATAATAATTTCGAAACAACACCGCATAAGATATTTGGGTTTTTCAGAGAATGTATTTTTAACATGTGTATTTTGTCTTACTAACAAGTGAAAAAATCTTCCAGTGCTGAAGAAGTAATCCAAAGTATTTAGAATATGGTACTGACCTTGAGTAATCTAACGGAAAACATTACAAATTAAATTTTTCAGCATATATTCTGTAATCTGTAGTGGAGTACATTTCAAAAGTAACCCTGCCAACCCTGTATATAGATCTATTTGAACGCATCATTTCTAATTCAGTGAAGACTTGGAAACTTGGTCTTAATTGACCCGAACAAAACAGTTGTTTTGAAAAGGATAACTTCCTCTTAAAATACATCAGATCCATTCAATATACAGACATCATATTCCCTGTGCATCTGGCTACAATCATGTCTTTGTTCTTTTTAAGGAACCAAGGTTACAAGGGTTTTTCAGGTTGTTCTCAATGTCATGATATGCATGAGAGAGAGAAGGCGAGGACTCACATGCAAGCGAGTAGGATGGTCTTTATTTTAATTAATAAATAAACAAAACAAACAAAAACTACCCCCAAGTGAAAAACTCCAAGTTCCAGGGAACAGACACGACAGGAACCAACAAGGAAAACACCTAACGCCGCCCACACACTATACAACTTTCAAAGTCATTGGATTGCTGTTCTTTTCACACTACACAACTGTGTGTCTATAATGGGGTATCTTGAAGTGCTGTGGTTTGCACATTACAAGAGGGATCAGCATCAGGGGGTCACACATTACAAAGCATTTCACTAGGAAGAATCCCAGACAACTCTGTCTGGTCTCCAAACTACATTTCATAACAAAACTCAGGTAAGAAGTGATACAGGAAATGAAGTAAGATCACACGTGAGGCAGGAGTTCTGGAGACTGGAGTTCTTCTCTCTAAAAACGGTGGTCCGCAAGAAGCTTGCAATGAAAGTTGTTTGTGCGCTGATTTAAAGCGAAAAAAACAAAAAAGAAAAAGAAAAGAATATGGAGGAGAGAATGGTTTGGGAGATGCTGGCAGCAAGGACTGTCTGTTCTGCAGAGAGAGTTAGAGGTAAATAAATTATTTTGCAATGAATGCATGTGTTGTGGCTCGACAAGCACATGTTTGGGCTTTGTTTTTGTTTCAAATCATTAAAAAGCTTGTGTATGCAAATGTATTCTGATAGAAACTATATTATTAAGAGTATCAAACAAATAGATACATGTTAAGACTGGGTTAAAAAGGGAGGTTAAAAAGGGAAGGAAATGAAGAGGGTAATGAGGGAAGGCAGGTGAGGCAAATAAACTGATAACAAGGTAACAAGGGGGCAGGGCCAGGATGAGAGACTGGAGAGCACATGGCAAAAACACTTAACACGAGCCATGTGCTCACACCAAACACAAGAGACAAGACTGAATAACACGTGACAAACTAACACAATCATACACCATGTGCTCAAACTAAAAATACAGCACACGAGACCGACAGAAGAGTGCATGGTAACAGAACTGAATCCGAAGCCATGCGCTCATAAAGACAAAACATAGAGCCTGAGTGTAGTTGGCTTTGAGTGACGCAATCACACTTTAAGTGATGTCATTTGAAAGTGAAGAGCGGAAGATCTTGCTGACGAGTCGACTGTCATCACTGCCGCTATCACCATTGAGAAAGAGATCCTTATGAATTAAAAACACGAGATGTTCTAAATGATCATGTGATTCATTAATTAAACAGGAAAGGAGGACTGATTTTTACTTCAAGTAAATTGGTAAGTGCTTTTTGCGTTGTTATAGCAACATAACAGCTTTCCATTCAACTCGGAAAGTCGGATTTACAACTTCCTATTAGGAAAAGTGCAATGAAATGCATCTTGAAGTCAGAATTAAACTAGTAGACTCGTGCAGAAATGCTCAACTCCTGAGATGGATTTTGGGAGATGCAGGGGCATGATGTCACACAAACATGTCCACACTCAGGGAGATATAGAAAGTAAGTGATAAACATTCACTTTATTAAGTAATATCAATAAAATGATATTAAAGCTTGATTAATAAACGTCTGCAGATACAGGTGTATAAAACATTATAAATCTCTTTAGATAATCGTACACCTGAAGCACAAATGTAGCGCTGCAGCAGTGTTTATCAGTTGGGTTGCTAGGAGACATCTCTAATGAGAGTCAAACCCCTGCTAATCTAACGGAGTGTTGCAGTTCTGAATATCGGGGAATGAAATGCATTTATGGTCGGAGATATCAAGTAGGAATATCCCACATCCAACTTGAACAGAATGCAGCATAACCGTGTACCCTTACTGAAACGAAATTTATTACAAGACACATTTAAATCGCAAATATTATTAGATTGATTTATTCAGGAGTTATAGACCTTCTTGGTAGATTCATATGAAAAATTATGATTTTTGAATGTCTGTTTGGGAGACGTTCATTTTACAATAAAGTCATGTTGCAGTTAAAATTGAGCATTAATTGTCGTTTCAAGTTCTGGCTTTAGTGTGTGGACGTGTTTTTAAAATGTTAATTGGTATTATTATTTAGCTGTGACATAATGTATGATGCCCAAAGGCATACGGTGTCTTCTTCATTGTGAAACTGTGTTTTCTTAATGGCATGAATCACACTGAAGGCCTAGACTGTAAATGTATTATAATAGATGCTACACCCCTGAATTTAGACCTATGTATAAAATGAATTTTCATGACCTAATGAAAATAGATAATGTCGGATAATCTAGGTATGTCAGAGTGATGGATAAAGATTCTTTACGAGCGCAATCTCTGAATATGATGCTTCTCACACACTTTCCTAATAATTTCTATTTAGCACAAAACACAAATTCTGCCATGTATTTTGCACACCATCGCCACATCTGGCCCCTAATTCAAAGATGCCACTCATTATTTGTGGTTTATAGCTATAACTTCATATCCTCATGGAGAGCACTCGCCAAAACTGTTAACAAGTGGGGAAAAACAAAAAAACACTTACATTTTAAAACATGTTGTGGAAGACGGCTTTTTTGCATTAGAAAGTATTTAAAAAATATGTATCTACTAAATGAATTCATATTTCAAAGATGGTTTCTTCTCAAATCAGTGTCAAATTATAGCAGGTACTTACTGGGACAAAAACATTGTTCATGAACTGTATCTTTTTCCTTGGCAAGAAAAGTGAGAATGTGACAAGACTTGAATGTGGCTACACAGAAATTGACTTTCAAAAATAAATGTACACTGAGAAATATTCACAGGAGTAAAAAGTGCTACAGTACAGTAGGCTTGGTCTCTCTTGGTTGTGTGTGTGTGTGTGTGTGTGTGTGTGTGTGTGTGTGTGTTTTCACATGAGGTAAAGAGTATATTTTTCATATCTAATAATCTACTGTCAGAAATACATAATCATAATGAAGGCTAATTATAAAGCAAAAAAAGATGCATATTGCCCATGAAACAGCATGTGCCTTTTGTACAGTATAGGAAACTGCCTCAGTTTCCATGCAGCGACTAAAATATAAGATATGTGCACACTGTAACATGTGCATATTTATTATTAACCTATTGATCATCTACAGAGTCAGAATGACAGAGTGACAGTATATCTTAAGAATCTCTGATGCTTGAACAGTTTTAGCGCATGATCTGTGCGTTTAACACTAAACTTGTGATGTGAATGACTAGGCTACTATTCTGTGTAGTTAATGTTACAGACAGATGCGTAAAATCCACGGAAATATCGGCTTACGGCATGTCCGAGAACAGAAGAGGATAATGACAGATCAACTTAAATCCAGTGCTTCATAACCACAGCACAACATCAGAAAAGATAGAAGATGCTTTGATTCACGTCTGAAAGACTAAATGATAAAGACGTCACGAACTGCTGAATAATGTTTTGAAAATCAGTTGAAGTATGTATATGTGCATATGTGCGTATGTAAGAGCAGGTCTGCTAACTGTCATCCTCACCTGGCCGATCTGTTCCCCCCGACAAGCACAAACCAGAAGATCGACACGGCAAAACACAGCGATTCCATTTTGCGCAAAGGTTATAAAGTTGATTCGGGCAGAGATGTGATCCAAATGTCCTAGTTTTCACAGCGCGTCTCTCAAGAGACTGGAAGGGATGCGAGAATAATAATCTATGTTTCAGACTGCATGTGCGCTACTATTCCTCTCTCTCTCTCTCTCTCTCTCTCTCTCTCTCTCTCTCTCTCTCTCTCTCTCGCATGTTGCCTACGGTTCGCGAGCGACTCGTTCTTATGAACAGGTTCTTTTAAACGATTCACTTGAACCGATTCGCCTACTTAAATCACAAGGACTGGCAGTCTTTGAGAGTAAAACAAGTACAAGTTTTTTATTTTTTTGTTCTTTCACCTGTGATCAGAGCCGTTTCTAGCTTTATATATATATATGTACACAGTGCATCCTGAAAGAATCCACAGCGCTTCACTTTTTCAACATTTTGTTATGTTACAGCCTTATTCCAAAATTGATTAAATTCATTATTTTCCTCAAAATTCTACATATACTACTTATATAGCCTACTTAAAGCTGTAAGACTGGAGCAGCTGTTATTATGGCTCAATTAGACAGTAATAGGGGACCCCCTTGAGGCCCAAGAGAGAAGGGAGAATGTAATTGCAAGGAGAGAGATGTTGCGCATGCTCAAAAGGTTTTTCGTCATCTGGTCATCGTGAAGCTGACCTACAAGTTGGGAAAAAAGAAAGTAGAAAAAGGAAAAGGAAAAGAAACACAGCTAGACCACTGCTAAGAAAATTGTAAAAACAGCCACTATACTTTAATGCATGAAATGGCAATAATTAGTTACGTTTTGCAGTTGTATCCTGTATATGGCTATTTTTTGTTATGAGACCTATATGATGTTAAATTCAAATAAATAGAACAAATGAAGACCCATTTCTCATAAAGGACCTCCCAAACTTTCTGAACCCTCAATATGAAGCATATTTTCTGTCATTTTGGAGTCAAATGCATCCAAAGTCACCAAAATGTACGAAGACATTCGTTCACTTGAAGAAAGGTGAATTCAAATAAGTAGTAAAAAATGAAGGCCAATTTCTTGCAAGGGACGTCCCACACAATTTGAACCTTTAATATGAAACATATTTACTCTGTTATTGTGGCATAAAATGTGTCCAAAATCACCACAAGGTGCAAAGATATTGTAATCTTTCTCTACTTGGAATACTTACAGAATGTGGAATTAAAATATGACCTATAAAGACAATTCTAATAAGTAGAAAAAACTAATTCTTATATAGTACCTTCCAGACAATATGCATACTTCATGTGAAGCATGTTTACTATGTCATTTTGGAGAAATATACAATGATTCCACTTCAGAGACTAATAGAGACATCAATTCCAATAAGTAAAAAATATGAATATGACTGATAAGTACAAGGGACCTCCCACACTCTCTGCACACTCCAAATGAAGCGTCCTACTCCAAATTTCCACCCTAAAGGGACTTCATATGAACTGCATTGATAGTGTGGGAGGTCCTTTGCAAGCCATGGTCATTCATTGTTTCTACTTATTCGAAAAGGCTGCTTTCAAACTTGAAAAAATATAACTAAGTGTTAGAGAATTGTTTTCTACAAGTCTCTGAATTTGAGAAAATTTTAATCTCTTTGCTTGCTTTGGTTACTTTGTACACCTTTTACCCTGAAACTCTATATAGTGTGTGAGATCCCTTTCAAGACATGGGCATTACTTTTTCTACTTATTTGATTTCACCATTCTAGAGGTTTCTGAATTTGAGTCTGTTTACCCTATGTTTCCCCTTTGTCGAAGTCTGTTTCCACTATGTTTCAACTTTGCCGAAGTCTGTTTCTCCTATGTTTCGTCTTTGTCGAAGTCTGTTCCACCTATTTCAACTTTGTCGAAGTCTGTTTCCCCTATGTTTCGTCTTTGTCGAAGTCTGTTCCCCCATGTTTCAAATTTGTTGAAGTCTGTTCCACCTATTTCAACTTTGTCGAAGTCTGTTCCTCTATGTTTCGCCTTAGTCGAAGTCTGTTCCTCTATGTTTCATTTTTGTCGAAGTCTGTTTCCACTATGTTTTGCCTTTGTCGAAGTCTGTTTCCCCTATGTTTCGTCTTTGTCGAAGTCTGTTCCCCCTATGTTTCAACTTTGTCGAAGTCTGTTCCTCTATGTTTCATCTTTGTCGAAGTCTGTTTCCACTGTTTTCCTCTGCCGAAGTCTGTTCCCTCTATATTTCAAATTTGTCGAAGTCTGTTTCTCCTATGTTTCGCCTTTGTCGAAGTCTGTTCCCCCTGTTTCAACTTTGTCAAAGTCTGTTCCTCTATGTTTTGCCTTTGTCGAAGTCTGTTCCTCTATGTTTCGCCTTAGTCGAAGTCTGTTCCTCTGTTTCATTTTTGTCGAAGTCTGTTTCCACTATGTTTTGCCTTTGTCGAAGTCTGTTTCCCCTATGTTTCGTCTTTGTCGAAGTCTGTTCCCCCTATGTTTCAACTTTGTCGAAGTCTGTTCCTCTATGTTTCATCTTTGTCGAAGTCTGTTCCCCCTATGTTTCAACTTTGTCGAAGTCTGTTTCTCCTGTTTCCCCTTTGCCGAAGTCTGTTTCTCCTATGTTTCCCCTTTGCCGAAGTCTGTTTCTCCTATGTTTCCCCTTTGTCGAAGTCTGTTCCCCCTGTTTCAACTTTGTCGAAGTCTGTTCCTCTATGTTTCGCCTTCGTCGATGTCTGTTCCCCCTATGTTTCGCCTTTGTCGAAGTCTGTTTCTCTAAGTTTCATCTTTGTCGAAGTCTGTTTCCACTATGTTTTGCCTTTGTCGATGTCTGTGGAAGGTCCTTTGCAAGCCATGGTCATTCATTGTTTCTACTTATTCGAAAAGGTACTTCAACTTTGTCGAAGTCTGTTCCTCTATGTTTCGCCTTTGTCGATGTCTGTTCCCCCTATGTTTCGCCTTTGTCGAAGTCTGTTTCTCTATGTTTCATCTTTGTCGAAGTCTGTTTCCACTATGTTTTGCCTTTGTCGATGTTTCGCCTTTGTCGAAGTCTGTTCCCCCTATGTTTCGCCTTTGTCGAAGTCTGTTCCCCCTATGTTTCAACTTTGTCGACATCTGTTTCTCCTATGTTTCGCCTTTGTCTAAGTCTGTTCCCCCTATGTTTCGCCTTTGTCGAAGTCTGTTCCCTCTATGTTTCAACTTTGTCGACATCTGTTTCTCCTATGTTTCGCATTTGTCGATGTCTGTTTCCATTATGTTTTGCCTTTGCCGAAGTCTGTTTCTCCTATGTTTCCCCTTTGCCGAAGTCTGTTTCTTCTATGTTTCGCCTTTGTCGAAGTCTGTTCCCCCTGTTTCAACTTTGTTGAAGTCTGTTCCTCTATGTTTCGCCTTTGTCGATGTCTGTTCCCCCTATGTTTCGCCTTTGTCGAAGTATGTTTCTCTATGTTTCATCTTTGTCAAAGTCTGTTTCCACTATGTTTCGCCTTTGTTGATGTCTGTTTCCTCTATGTTTCGCCTTTGTCGAAGTCTGTTCCCTCTATGTTTCAACTTTCTCGAAGTCTGTTTCTCTTAAGTTTCCCCTTTGTCGAAGTCTGTTCCCCCTGTTTCCCCTTTGTCGAAGTCTGTTTCCCCTATGTTTCACCTTTGTCGAAGTCAATTTTCGGGATTTCAAAATTGCCTCTAAATATCCGGGATTTGACTTTGTCTTCCTATTTATGTGCTCTCTACAGTTACTATTATCATATATTCTGTGTATTTGATGCTGCACATCGGTTTTCACATGTATATGTCCTTATGTGTGATTATTCTAGCTGAGAGCAGCACAAACTCTTACAAAATACTTTTTTAACTCCTGTGCTGTACAGTAGAATATCACAAAATCTGCATTCCATCATAGCTAGAATTAGGCCTTTCCTGACATTGCCTGATGCTTGGATTTCCAGGATTGATTATTGTAATGAACTATTTGTTGGTCTACCTGCTAAATTTATCAAGCGGCTACAGTATTTTCAGACTTCAGCAGCATGTGTTCTTACTTCTACTCCATCACATCAGCACATTACAGGCGTGCTTTATAGTTTGCATTGGCTTCCTGTTCAGTCACGTATTGATTCTAAAACTCTCACTCTAACTTACAATGCTGTGCATGGAATGGCCCCTTCTTATATCTGTGACTTAGTTACCCTTTACATGCCTTCTCGTTCTCTTCATTCTGCTGATTATTTTACTCTTCAGCAGTTTCCGTGTAGACTCAAATCTATGGGTGAGAGAGCTTTTTGCTGCTCCTAGATTATGGAATGCACTTCCTCTTGCTGTTCGAGATGCTCCCACATTAAACAGTTTTAAGAACTTGTTAAAAACCTATCTTTTTAAAATTGCTTTTATAGATTGAGATTACTTGTATTTTATTGTATTGTTTAGTTCTGTTGTATTGTTTAGAATGATTTATTGTTTTGTACTTTATTTGTTTTATTGGCATCTGTTTGTAACACTTTGGGTACTACAAAAGCACATTATAAATAAAATGTATTATTATTATTATTATTATTATTATTATGTGTGTGCGGGAACAAGATCGCCATTCACTAGACGTGCTCTGCCTCTCTCATCCAGAAGCATCAATAACGCAAGTACACTTTAAAAAGTACATTCCCCATCTCTCCAGTTTATCAAATAGAATGCTTACTACACAAAGTTCTTTCTAACTGAAAATGTTGACTATATCGAGACAAAATCAAATTTATATCAGGGACATTATACGAATATGACGCTTGAAATAGACCATGATGGAAATTGTAAAGCTGGCACTTATGTTTCAATGACAAGGTGTCTCTATTCACCTATTATCCATACTATAATGTGAAAAGGTTATGAGGGATAAGGTGAGTTTGTCAAAAATGTGATCTTGACTTAAGAACAGTGCAAAGTGTAGTACTGTAGTATGTCAATATTGTTTTAATGATATCTGATCTCATCTGTTTTTATTTGTTGTTGTTGTATTTAATTTTATGGGCATTATTAAATGTTTTAATATTACCATTTATTAAATGTCTTAAACACATTAAATGTATTTATTTAATTCTATTAAATGTATTTCATCCATAATTTTAGATCAAAACTAAACTAAATTGAAAATAAAGTAGAAATAAAAACTAAATACAAATTTGAAATAATAATAATAACTCTGGTTGTAATGACTAACGCATCTTTCACTTTCATTGGTGTATGTTTGTGTGGAGGGGGAAAGCAACAAATAATGTAAATGTTAACACAATAAGAAGTGTGTTGAAGGACAGTTTTGTCATCATACACCTAAAGCATATGCTTTCATTCTGAAACCACTGTGAAGATTGTTCAGTGGGATATTCATCTTTTTTTTGTTGTAGTTGCATTTATATTGACAATTTGTTTTTCTTAGTTTTGAAGGTTAAAATAAAAATATTGATGTTGAGTTTACAGTTACAAATTCAATTTAGATTCTTGAACAGATTCATTCAGACTCAGACTCGACTCGGACTATTATGGATTTGGTTTGTGTCTGAAGTTTTGGACTCAGACTCGACTCAGACTCAGTTGTTTAAAGACTCGACTAAGGTGGACTCGAACCCAACACTATTAACGGCGCTGTCAAAGTCTGTTCCCCTATGTTTAATGTTTAACAGTGCTATGTGGAACAATAACATAAGGGGAGTCATAGGCGGAACAGACTTCGTCAGAACACCGGTCAAGAAACATTGAGGTAAACAAATTCTGTCATGCAGTAAATTACATTTCATGAATATCATGTGTATAAAATATATATTTGTATAAATTAATTTATTGTTAGACTGAGAGCTAGTATGCCAAATATTCAGGAACCGTCGTGCTGATCATGTAATTGTAATAAAAAGTCGTAGAATTGTTTGAAATGCATCGCTCACACGTATTTGACCTCTCTCGTTTTGACGTTGGAAAGGTTTAATTATCAAATTTGACGACTGATTCTGTAAATGTAGGCTAAATGAATATTTCTGCATGTATTGATGATTAAGTATTGATTAGTCTTACATCTGCCGTTCATGTGGAGATCTGGATAGGGAGCTCAGTCTAGATCCCTCAGCACCTACAACTGAATATGAGCCTCATAATACTGGCACACAGGAGGACACAGATGGTAAAGACCTGCATAATAATACAATAATAACAGGCTAATAATAGTGTCAAGTCAGAAACACAAGTACAAATTTATAATATATATTTTCTATATTTACTTTTGTGTCTAAATATAATTTGAAAGTCACACCATAATATTATTTTAAAGTCATAATATTATTTTTTATTATTATTAAATAATGTTAAAATATTTTTTCTGTTAATTTACTGCGTTTATATATATATATATATATATATATATATATATATATATATATATATATATATATATATATATATCCAACAAATTTACATACAGTATAAAGACTTATTGAATTATAATGTACACAAAAATTTATAATAATAATAATAGGCCTATATTTTTTGTAGATTTTTTTGTTTGTTTTAAAAAGCAGTTTTATACCCACAAAAAATTGGTGATTATTTGTGTTGGTGATTATTTGTTCTTCTTGTTTGAGAAGCACTGCTTCAAAATAATTACATGTTCAAAGAATTGCTACTGTAAATCATATTACTCCATATATTAAAAGTGCTGCAAGTGATTTTAGCCATTCTGGAACTTCCACAAGACTGCCGTTGACTGTACTATAAGAGTATCACAAAGCACGTATGTGCCAAATGTTTTTGCATTCCCTCACAGTCAAAAGAGTATACTTTGAAAGACAGCTTAGTTAAATTCAATTAAATAAGATTTAACACTTTATTTAAATTAAGTTCTCATGGTTACATGTATGTCATGACCGAAAGAACTAGGTCGCGAGTACAAGCGGCCGAAATGGGCTTCCTCAGAAGGCTTCTCCCTTAGAGATAGGGTGAGGAGCTCAGTCATCCGTGAGGAGCTCGGAGTAGAGCCGCTGCTTGTTTGCGTCAAAAGGAGTCAGTTGAGGTGGTTTGGGCATCTGGTAATAATGCCCCCTGGCCGCCTCCCTAGGGAGGTGTTTCAGGCACGTCCAGCTGGGAGGAGGCCTCGGGGAAGACCCAGTATTAGGTGGAGCGATTACATCTCCACACTGGCCTGGGAACGCCTCGGAGAACCCAAGAGCTGGTTAATGTGGCTCGGGATAGGGAAGTTTGGGGCCCCCTGCTGGAGCAGCTGCCCCCGCGACCCGACTTCGGATAAGTGGTTGAAGATGGATGGATGGATGGTTACATGTATTTTTGGAGTAATATGAACATGGGAAAATAGTAAAAGATGCTGTTTTGAGTGTTATCATCCATTAAATACTTATGAAATAAATTGCAAGCATTTATATAAAAAAAATGATGGCATAGAGTGGGTAAATAGAGTATATATACAGTATCTGTATTACTTTCACTTGTCTACAATAAGGGAAATGAGTGAGTCTGAAGACAATGGGACTGAAATAGAAGAGAAGAGCCACACTGGCAAGAAATGGATGTTCAAACTGGACGGCTTTTACCAGCAGAAGCAACTAAAGTGTGTTGAAATCCAGGTCTGTACAGCCCCAACCTAAAGACATTTCACCTAATAATCCCTTTGAGGCCCTATCAAACTCAATTTAATTCAATGCAAATGTACTTTTGTGGCACGACAAAATTGTAATGTATTGTCAAAGTATTTGCAATGTTTACAATGAATAAAACTATGACACATAATATGTTCTCATGTGTATTTCACAGGTGGATTGAGCGGTTCAGAACTGTCATACTCTAATGTAGGCTGAATGCATTAGAATGACCTTCTCAGTTAAAAATAGTTCATTTACCACTGTTGGATTTTATTTTTGAGTGGGCAAAGCATTTCTGGTTATGGCTGCGTCACAGTGATTTGTGAGTGTTTTGATGCTCACAGCTTATTTACTCTTATTTTACTCACTTTATGCATCTTGATCGATTGGATTTCTGTCCGTTTGGGCATATATATTCCATTTATACCTGGCCGCTTAAATGTGTAACTGCAAAACTGATATAAATCCGATCTATTATTTATGAACTATATGCAATGTATGCGTGTGCCGAGCTGCTGGTGGAAGAAGATCTGGGCGCTCATTTAGATATGATTCTGAAAGCGCATGAGTGAGTTCATAACTACACAAGTTTCCTTATACTTTGTAGTTGACGCATGACATACCCATAAATCATTTCAACAAGATAAAAATGGAGGGAAAAGATGGTGGAAGATAGCATATAACACATTTACACATCCCTCTTTTTCCTGAACGCTGAGTGTTCCACGATTCATAATGGAAGCCTGTATTTGTTTTCTGATCTCCAGTGTTTTCACTCTCATCAGTGATGCTTTTTCCCTCTCAAGCTTTATTTGAATGTTTTAGTGGATGATGTTATGATAAGCAAATTACATTTGTTAAAATTACATGGCCAGAGATGTACTACTTGTTATGACAGCAAACAACTGCACCAGTTAAACCTGAAAGACTTTTGCTCCAACCAGGGGTGTAGATTCCGGGGGGATGGGGGTGAGTTAATCCCGCCAATAATCAAAACAAGCACGAACAATCCCCCCAATGGAAACATGTAAATTCTTCAGAGTGTAACCACCCCTATGTTCAAGCCAAATCTACGGTCTTGGCTCCAACTAACAATTAAAATGGGTGTTGTTCTCTGTATAGATTACTAGTTTTGACAGTTTTTACATTGCTGATTAGGGAGACCGGAATTAGAAAACAGTCCAGCGGCAATCAGAATCATCATAGCGCTGCCCTGTGGTTGCTCAAAACTGTGGATAAGTTTAGTGCATACATGATGGTGATCCATCATCCAATATATTATCATGGGACATTAACAGAAACATTTGCTAATTTAGTTGTTATAGCACAAAATGTTAAATTATCGAAAGAGGCTGAGGATGCTTCCAAACCTGGGGCAAGAAGCCCCCGAGGCTTAACTTGTCCCAGCTGTAATCTGCTTTTTACTAAATTGTATAAAATACATTTGATATTATTTTAAATAATGTATTTCATATATACATATATAATGTGATATAAATATGTATTTTCACAAATTGAATAATTGAATAATGTAAGACAAATCAAATAACAGAATCCTAGTCAAAGAGATTCATCTGAAATGTAAACTTATTCTATTAATTATATACTGTACAGCCCTATGAATATATTAATAATTAGATGCCCATTATTGTTAAGTAAAGGCTTGTCACAATATCATTACTATGAATTCAGATTGAATTGCATTCATTTAGCCTACATCATATTACACACATATTACACACGTTACACACATGCCATTATTATACAATAACCCCATCATTTAATTAATAATAACACCAGAAACAACATGCCACTGGTGGCCTTTTGCAGCAATTCTGAGGGGGTCATCTTACCCCAAATGACTCACAAAATCTAAATACTTTAGGCTACTGTGTCCACAAATCCCAAATTAATAAATAGAAATAAAAAGCATTGAATATCCAATGGAATAGGATCGTAACTGATCATCAGTATTTTTAATGACACAAAATCAGTTCAATTAACTTCAAAACTGTTTTGATGGAATAAATGTGCATACATAATAATTATTAAAGTATCAGCAAAATGTGTTTTAGATTCATTTTAGATGGAGCACAGGGCTGGACAATAATGACTGCCCACTTTTTGCAATTCTGACTTGTGTACCATATTTCCATATGAAGCCAAAACAATATATCAACACCTTATATCATTATGAAATCCGTTCCCTTATCAAATCAGAAGACCATTTTCAGATATTGCACTCAAAGGGAAAATGGCATATACAGTGTATATTAACATTCCTCATGCCAAATCGTTTAAGAATTTGAGGATTTTCTAATATGGGACAGCTCGCGTTGAAATCTGGGACGCTATTATTTGGCTTAGAAATAGTTGAATATTTACAATGCAAATTTATCTGCTAAAACACTCATGGTTAAATGTGCATACCCATGATTGGTCAGATAATTTAGTAGGCCTACAATGTTTTTCCTGTCTTTATCAGTTTGGCTAAAAAACGATTAGATTATACGTTCACATGTGGAATGATAAACTATATAACTTACACAGAAACTATATACTATTTAAAAGAATTGATTACAAATATGTCCGATTTCAGGCAGCAACAATAATAATGATGAAGATGTAATGAAGTAAAAATGTAAAATTGTAGTTAATAAATATAGCGACATAATTTCATAAAAGATATAATTAAATAGGCAGCAACATACGATACATAAACTTTAAAAAGAGACCTGCATGAACACACGGCAACAACATGGACTGTCTTTAAAACTGTCATTGAACATCTATAATCTGCACCTGTCAAGAATATGGAACGTGTATTTCAAAAGCATGTGTTAAGAATTTCAGAAATAAGCAGTCCTTGCAAGTCAAGTACTCATCATCGTCCATTGTCCTCTGGACATGTCTGATGGAACATTTGCTGCAGACTGTGCTGGACAGTTGGATTTTTGGCACTTGCCCCTTGCTCTTTCTCTGTTTTCCTTCAACAAACTGGAAATGTTCCTCGCTTGTTAAATTCCATGTTGGAGGCTTGGCCCTCTGGTGGTTGGTAGTGGGTTGCTCTCTCACTTGCAATGTAACAAGACTTTTGAATGAGATTTTTTCTGGCTGGAGCTCCACCTCAACCTCTTGTGCCAGAGGTGGTGGGGTTACAATGTGGGAGGACAGAGGGCTGGGTGGAGTTTGATGAGCAGGTGGAAGTACTGGCTGAACGTCATTGTGCAATGGATGGAGGGAGATCTCCACCATAACATGCCTTGGGTGTAGGCCTAGATGGTGGTGCAGGGAGCACTGTGTCTTCCTCCAGGTGCTCTGTGGTCTGCTAGAGGGGTCGCTCTGTCGTCTCACTAGGAGCAAACAGACTCGCCTTGATCTATGCTGGATTGAGCGGAAAGATGCCAGAGCATCGAAAGCCAGCCTGGACTTTTGATGGTGTCGCTGATTTTGCCCAGGCCTTGGGGAAGAGTGGCATAAATTATGCCCTGTCCAGTCTTCTCCCTCCACACTCCCTGGTGAGGATCCTCTAGCCTCCAGTGATGTTTAAGGCTCTTAAACAGAGCTCTGTCTGCTGGCTGCAGGTAATGAGTGGTGTGGGATGGTAGGCTAAAAACAAGTCATTGTTGTCCTTCATCAACTTTGTAAACATGTAAGCTTTGTCCATCCACTAGCAGAAAACATTTCCCCACTCCAGGAACAGGTCACTGTTGATCCAACCATAATCTGACATCTTTACTGACCCAGTGACTGTTTTGTATGCCAGCATCAGGGCCTTGAATTTAAATGTGCATGAACCGGCAGCCAGTGGAGAGAGACAAAGAGTGGTGTAACATGTGCTCTCTTAGGTTCATTAAAGACCAGACGTGCTGCTGCATTCTGGATCATTTGGAGAGGTCTAATAGCACATGCAGGAAGGCCTGCAATGAGAGCGTTACAGTAGTCCAGTCTAGTTATGACAAGGGACTGAACGAGCAGTTGTGTGGCATGTACAGAGAGGAAGGGTCTTATCTTCCTGATATTGTAGAGTGTAAATCTACATGATCTTGCAGTTTTTGAAATGTGGTCTGTGAAATTTAGCTCATCATCAATGGTTACCCCTAGATTTCTGATTTTAAGAGTTCAATGTAAATAGCCACCTTTCTGATTGGCTAATTCATACAGCCCTTCCAATACAGCCATATTTGACACAACAGTGACATTATCAAGAACAGGACGTCCCTCCAAAATTGATGAAAAGGCAAAGAGAAAACTGGTCAGGGAGGCTGTCAAGAGGCCTACAGCAACATTAAAGGAGCTGCAGCTGTTTCTGCCAAGTACCGGTTGCTCCCTGCATGTGACAACTATCTCCCGTATTCTTCAACTGTCTGGGCTATGGGGCAGGGTGGCAAGACGCAAGCCTTTTCTGATGAAAAAAACTTCCAAGCCCAGCAAAAACCTATATTCAGTATCCCAAAACCATGTGGAAAAATGTGTTATGGTCAGATGAGACCTAAATTGAACTTTTTGCCCAAAATTGTAAAAGGTATGTTTGCCACAAAAACAGCACCGCACATCAGCAAAAGAATACCATACCCACGGTGAAGCATGATGGTGGCAGCATCGTGCTTTGGGGCTGCTTGTCTTCATCTGGAACTGGGGCTTTAGTGAAGGTGGAGGGAATCATGAAGAGCTCCATGTACCAGTCAGTTTTGGCACAGAACCTTCTGGCGTCTGCTAGAGAGCTGAAAATGAAGAGATCTTTCACATTTCAGTATGACAATGATACAAAGCACACATCCAAATCAACAAAAGAATGGCTTCAGCAAAAATATGTAATATTTTGGAATGGCCCAGCTAGAGCCCAGATCTGAATCCTATAGAAAATCTGTGGGGGACATGAAGAGGGCCGTACGCATGAGACGCCCTCGCAATATGACAGATCTGGAAAGTTTTTGCAAAAAGAGTGAGAAAATATTCCCAAGTCAAGATGTGCCAAGTTAATAGACTCTTATCCAAACAGACTGAGTGCTGTCATAAAATAAAAATAGATTAAATACGTATTAGTTCAGAGATGTGCACACTTATGCAGTTAGGTTTTTTTTTTTTTTTTCTGAAATGGGTCACTTTGGTATTCTATGGTGTTGCATAGGTTGTAATTTTTACATTAAAGGTGCAAAAATTCTGATATGATTTACCTTTGTTTAATTTTTTTGCATCATAAAAAACTGATGATTTAACAGGGGTGTGTAGACTTTTTATATCCACTGTATATTCATCAAAATAAATTGTTTAAGTACGGTTTTGTGGTCCAATAGTGTTTTAATCTTTCAATAACAGTTGCTTTGCAAAGCTTGAATCATATTGTGACTGGTTCATAAGCAATCCATGCTGATCGGAGGCAAAAACCAACACATTCTCACCCCGACTCGTCACATACGGACGCTCCGGACAGTTTCGTCACATATTGTCGCGCCGGGTATACCTTTGGCGTCATTTTTCGACGCGCAGGGCAGTCCGATAGACTTCTATGTGAACCGGAGCGTGTAGCGTTGAAATGTCACGTCTCGGGTAAGCTCACGCCGCGAACGGGTGGAGAGTCGAGACCGCGATAAATAACAATCAAAAGGAATAGGCTACAATGGCCCTCCAACTGTTTTTTGATGTTTAAAACCCCGGACACGTCGTAAAATGACGCTGTTCTACATATCTCCGAACCGGAGCGTGTAGCGTTGAAATGTGACGTCTCGGGTAAGCTCGCGCCGCGAACGGGTCGAGAGTCGAGACCGCAATGAATAAAAATCAAAAGGAATAGGCTACAATGGCCCTCCAACTGCTTTTTTATGTTTCCAAACCGGACGCGTCGTAAAATGACACCAAAGGTACACCCGGCGCGTCAATAAGCGACGCCAAGGGGTCCTGCCCGAGCGTCCGAACAATCCACACTGAAATGTT
Organism: Xyrauchen texanus; assembly: GCF_025860055.1. Classification (NCBI taxonomy): domain Eukaryota; kingdom Metazoa; phylum Chordata; class Actinopteri; order Cypriniformes; family Catostomidae; genus Xyrauchen; species Xyrauchen texanus. The sequence goes on from NC_068312.1 coordinate 2,709,114, forward strand.
CTGTATACGCAAATGTTGTACAATCCACAGTGATGTTGGGTGCTTCAACAGTTCAAAGCAGAGACGCTGGTCTTCACATCTTACATCTTCTGTGTTTGTTTACACACAGGACTGCATGTGTTTCTCCCAGTCAGTGTCAGCAGCAGAATGAGACGCATTTTTAAAAGTTGTGCTTGTACTGCTGTTAAAACATCACCAGAAATGCATCAAAATGATCAAAGACGTCCATGTAGTGCATGTTTACAAAAAAACAACAATTAAATATTGCAAAGATGGGTGCAAAAACGGTGCAGGACGCCTTCAAAAATAAACCACTTTACAAAAGTAAACAGTGCAGCTGAACAGAATGGAGGTCACCTTTTTAGAGTTATAACTTGACATCGCATCAAGAGGTGTATGTTAGCGGTCAAAGCCATTTATCTAGTGTAGAAAAACATTTAAATCCTGGTGGCACATGAAGGTGTCCTGTGTGTAAACAAACACAGAAGATGTAAGATGTGAAGACCAGCGTCTCTGCTTTGTACTGTTGAAGCACCCAACATCACTGTGGATTGTACTACATTTGCGTATACAGAACATTTCAGTGTGGATTGTATGTTTTTGCCTCCGATCAGCATGGATTGCTTGTGAACCAGTCACAATATGATTCAAGCTTTGCAAAGGAACTGTTATTGAAAGATTAAAACACTATTGGACCAAAAAACCGTACTTAAACAATTTATTTTGATGAATATACAGTGGATATAAAAAGTCTACACACCCCTTTCGCTTCCCAAGACAAATTTTCTGAAACGCACATCACTTTATCGAGCAATATCTATTTGGAATCGACTCTCTGTCTCATCACGCAGAATTCAGAACAAATATAAATTTAAGAGGACGGTAACCCAGGAATTGCTGCAAATGACCTCGTGAAAGCTGGAAATTGTCATGTTATTGCATTTGGTAATAAAAATATTACAAAAGTATGTAATTGCAATGTTTGAATTCTTTTTGATTGTTATTTGTGTTGTTATTGCTTTGTATAATTTTACAGTGTGAATATTTTAAAGAGGACCCCAGGAAGATTAGCTGCCATTAAATTGGCCGCTAATGGGGATCCTAATAAAAATGAAATGAAATGAAATGTGTAAGTCCCCTTTGCTGTAGATGAATCTCCCATGACAGACCCATCTCCTCTCTTCATCTGTGTAACTGAGCACCAGTGGGTGGGGCCAAGGGTGCAATGCCGAAAAATAGACGTTGATGTATTGCTAAAGAGGCAGTCATATGCAGATGTATTTGGTCCTTGTGACATCACAAGTTCCACAAATTCCAATCAGCTCGTTTCTATAGACTGGTTTAAATAAATGCTCTTTTTCTATTAAGGAGGAAGTTTTCAGTTCTGAAAATTACAGTATGTTTTTATAGCGCATTGTCCTCTTATACATCAAAAGATCAAGGAAAATGTTATGACACTTTTAATGGGAAAATCGTAGATCATAATGAGCTTATTACAGAGCTCATGTATTGTAGGATGAAACAAAGAGAGGCAGAGACAGAACAGAAGAGGAATGAGTTCATGAGGAAGCGACAGACTGCTGTGGACACTCAAAGCCAGTATTTCTGCCAATCAGGTAAACGGTGAACAATGCTTTTGAAACTATCAGTGTTGAGTGTAATCTGATTACAAAGTAATTGGTTACTGTAATATAATGACTAACACATTACATTTAAAATCCCTTTTTTCCTCTATTTTTAATTTCTTCCCTTTTCTCCCCAACTTGGAATGCCCAATTTCCAATGCGCTCTAGGTCCTTGTGGTGGCGTAGTGACTCACCTCAATCTGGATGGTGGAAGATTAATTATCAGTTGCCTCCTCGTCTGAGACCGTCAATCCGCTTCTTTCACGTGGCTTGTTGTTCACGTTACCGCGGAGACAGCGCATGGGAAAGCTTCATGCTTCAATGTTTCCACTGGAAAACAAGATTGTGGCAGGGCGGAGGGCAGGGCCGGGTCGTGATTATACACACCCGGTCCCTTATCAGGCTAATCAAGTCTCCGAGAGGGATAAAGGCCGACTGCGGAGGATTGTGCGGGAGAGAGAGATCGTTTACGGGCATGTCCATCATGTGTGTTTGTGTCTTCTGTTTAAGTTTTATATTAAACTATTATTTATATTGAAAAGCCGGTTCTCGCCTCCTCCTTTCCATTGACTTCTTTACAAAGATATAAGACAAAGATGCTCATTTAGAATCTTATTTTTGCTATGTACTGTATATTTTTCATGTCTTCATCTGTGAAGGGAGTTTGCGGAGCAGCAGAGGATGTGGAGAATGGAAACTGCTGTCAGAAAAAAACATGAAGGAGAGATGTAGAAAATATCCTGTGCAGATCCATAAGAAGAAACACTTGCAGAACTTTCTGCCTCCATCATTACACACATGGAGAGAGACGGATTTAAATGGTCCATACAATTTGTTTATAATCATGATGTGTCTTTTTCATCCCGTCTTCATATCGTTGTCAGACTTGGTTCAATGTGTCTTGATATGACAGGTTTGGTGATGCACAAAGGGGAATGAGATTTGAGAGCTACAGCTGCAACCTAACATTCAATCTGTTCCCTTTACAAAAGGCTTCACTTTGATGTTGCGCTGCTAAGCGCTACGGGGAACAGCTTTCGCTGTGAGCCGAGCTGAAATAATGTGTGGAACATGTCAATGAACATTGACCAGAATTTATAGCCTCGGTTGATGTAATCATTAGATGCACCTGAGGCCAGGCTATAAATGGATACGTCACCAGGTGTCGTCAGAAACTCTTTTTTCAGAGCGATTCTGTTTCTGTGTGTTTCACACACCCTGTCAAAACTTTCTTTCCTCTGTTAGGAGATAGAATCAGTTAGGCAGTGTGCAGTGAATGTTGTTCTATTTTTCTCTTCTGTTTAGAAAATGTTATATATATATTTAAAAAAAAAAAAAAAAAGAGATAATGACTGAAAGCAAACGGTGCGTGTTCCTCTCTTCTAGCTCTATATCTGAAGACGGCACACATCAGTTTTTGCTGTTTGTTTGGGGGTAAGAGCACGCTGCTCTCGCGTTGCAGCAGGGCGGGTGCGAGCACTGCGATTTGCTTTAACAGGCAGAGTGCGTCGTGCTCGCCTTGCTTGCTTCCGGGAGTCAGCACTCACGAAAAGATCATTCGTGGGGCTCGTGCATGGATTTGGCTGAGGAGCAAGAGACGGGTTGATCCCTTTCTCTCACTCTCTCCCCAAACCCAGCTGGTCCTTCACATGATCTCGAAGCGTGTTCCGACGCTTCTTCGGATCATGAGGTGGATCGCAATTCTCTTCCCGCCTCCGAGCTTTCCGTCCGCGATAAAAAAATATACGGAGGAATTGCTCGATGTTGTTACTCGTGCGGTGGCCAGATTGGACTGGCCACGTGAAAAAGAGACCCCCAAACGCTCCAAATTAGGGGATAGATTTTATCTTCCAGTCTAAGAAAGGGAACGCCTCATGGGTCCCTTCCCTTTCTTTGATAACCTCCATGAAGAGCTTTTTCTCTCATGGAGAACCCCTAAAAAATAAAAATAAAAAAAAATAAATATATATATATATATATATATATATATATATTTTCTTCCGTGTTCACATACCCTCGACGTCATTATATTCGACTATCGTGGGTGCTGAGGCACGGGGTATTCAGTGATGCCACCGGTCGAAGAGACGCTTGAGGGCTATCTCTCGCCGGGCTCGGCATCGTCACTTAGAAGCCCTCTCTCCCCTCAAAGCCTTGTAGGACAACCTCCACTTTAGTGGGAAGGGCTTATCAAGCAGCAGGTCAGGCTGGTGCTGCTCTGCACACTATGCTGTTTTTCAGGCGTACCAGGCTGACCTCCTGGACGACCTGAGTGTGGGTTCTGCGCTTGACAAGCAAGCCTCAGACCCACCTCGGTCCTGACTGAAGGGAGGCTCAAAAGCAAAGCGTGGCGAGTCGTGCTCCTCCTCCCAGGGATTGGGGACAGTCTCGCCGCCCTCGCCAGCCCCGAAGCAAGACCTCAGGACTATAAATTCTAGTAAGAGAAAACCCTGACGGTCTTGCGCCTAGATCAGGGGTAGCTCCCTTGGGACGGGGCGCGTGCTTCACTTCACCCCTCCCGGTACCCCCTCGAAGCCCCTCCATTCCCGCCACCTCTTGGTGTTTCGGGTTGCAGAGGCTTCCGTCAAAATCGGGTGTTTTCGCTGTTCCTGCATTTTATTCAGGACGCGAAACACCCGACAACCCCTCAACAGGAAGTGTTAAAATATAATACCCATCTCAGAGATCCTGGCAGCGTGGAAACTTCTGCTGGATATATTCTTTTCTGTGGGTCTTATAAGGGCGTCTGGATTTAATTCTCTCGCCGCTTTTCCGTGTTTCAACGGCGTGTTCCGGATTTCTTTTTTGTAAAAACAAAAAAAAAAACTCAATCTCCTGGTTAAAGGGGCCATGGTATGTGTTCCCCTTCCAGAGAGAGAGTTAGGTTATTACACTAAATACTTCCCGTTTCCCATGGAGGGTGAGGGGTGGCGTCTGGCTTAGATCTTAAAGCTTGAACTACCCGTGGGTGTTCAAGTCCAAGATGATGCCTGTCAAGACGGTCGTGTCTCAAGCCCTACAACTCGTTTGGCTGGTCACCATCGATCTTATGACGCACTTCTATACTTCATTTAGAAGTTCTGCCACAACATCGAAAGTTCCTGAGGTTCACTTCCAGGGGCGAAGTCTTCCAGGGTCAGGTTCTTTCACTCAGCCTAGCCCTTTTTACCCGCACATTCACAATGCATGATGTAGCACTGGCTCCTTGCGTCTCCGGGGCATCTGCATTCTGAATTACGTAGACGACTGGCTGATCCTAGCGCAGTTCCAGGAACTGGCAGTTCAGCACAGGGACATCGTCTTAGCTCATCTGTTTCTCTGGGGTTGAGGCTCAACGCCAAGAAAAGCATCCTCTCTCCCACTCAGAACACTGTCTATCGGGGCATCGTATGGAGTTCAATCTCAATGCGGGCACAACTGTCTCCCGCTAGGATTGAGTCCATTCAGATCACCCTGAGCAAAGTCAGGCTAGGTCAAGGTTGCACTGTTATCAGTACCAACGGTTTCCAGGTCTCAGGGCGAACGCGTCCACGGTGATCCCTCTGGACCTTCTGCTCATGAGACCGTTTTTGTTGTGGCCAAAAGCCAGGGGATTTCTTCCAAGGGCCAAAACCCCTGGGCTAAATAGGGTTACGTGCCTCAGGCTTCGTTCCCTTCCTATGTGGTTCAGACCCCGGTTTTCTGCCTTGGGTCCTACTCTAGGTGCGTCTTGTTGTCGCAGACTGCTAACGACAGACGCCTCCCTGATGGGCGGGGTAGCGGCCTTAAGTAGTCGTCCAGCTTAAGGGGATAGGAGGGTCATCAGCTCGGTTGTCACAGTCTCTGTCTCGGGTTAATGGCTGTATTTCTGGCCCTGAAATACCTCCTCCTGAGGCTGCCATGTCTTGGTGCGGGTGGACAATACAGCGGTAGCCTCTTACATAAATCTTCAAGGAGACCCACGTTCTTGTCAGCTGTATTTCTGACACGTCGGATTCTCCTTAGGGCCCAGGGTAAGCTCCTGTCACTCAGGTCAGTTATATCCCTGGATGCCCGTATACGGGAGCAGATTTATTTAGCAGACAGGAAATACCAACGGGGGAGTTAAGAACTTCACCCTAAGGTAGAAGTTGCCCAGAGTTCACCAGCAAGGGTTTTTGCCTCTTACTGATTGCACCGTGCTGGCTAAACAGGGCTTGGTTCTCGGAGCTAATCTCTTCCCTCGACGGCTCGCCTTGGGCGATTCCGAACAGGAAGGATCTTCTATCTCAGGCACAGGTCAATATTTCATCCCTGCCCCAAATTGTGGAATCTTTCATGTTTGGCCCCTAAGGGTACCAACTGAGGGACACAGGGCTCTCTCCTGAGGTTATCGAGACCTTTTTAAATGCCGGGCTTTTTCCACTTGGAACAAGTTTGGGTGAGATCTTAGGGCAGAAGAGGACCTCTTCGCCTCTATGAATAGCGCAATGTCTCCTCTACTTCTCCCTGAAATCACCCAGCCCCCTTGGATCTGGACGTTAAGACACATACATGACCCAGAATGCGTCTGTATGTGTTTCTCTCCCCGGTTTCTCTGCTCCCAGGAGTCTTGGCAATGTTCACCAGCAAGGGTCTTGCCTCCTAATAATGGCGCTGCGCTGGCCGAACAGGATATGTTTCTCGGAGTTAATTCCTCTCCTCGACGGCTCGCCTTGGGCGATTCCGAACAGGGAGGACCTTCTCATCCTTGAGGTCATCGAGAGCATTTCAAGTGCTAGGGCTCCCTCCACTTGGAACTGATCTGGGTAGATTTTACAGGGCAGAAGAGGACCTCTTTGCCTCTGTTGATAGCGCAATGTCTCCTCTACTTCTCCCCGAGTCGCCCAGTCCCCCCCCCCCTCGGGAGGGGCTGAACGTAGAAACGCAAATGCGCCTGCATGCATTTCCTTCTGCTAAAGTTCTTATTACAGAACCAGCTAACTGCCAGTTTGCTTCAGTTCTGGATTTTCTGTAGAAAGAACTGTCAGCGGGCACTTGCCTCGCCACTGCCAGGCTGTATTTGGCCACTGCGGTTTGCCACGGCTTGGTGGGCGGGGTGCCCTCAAAGAGGCATCCTCATTATTGCCCGGGCCTACGAGGCGCGCGGTCAAGCTTCGCCAGTAGGTTTCAGGGCGCACTCTACCAGAGGGCACTTCTCCTCTAAAACCTTGGCTAGAGGTCTCCCTCTGCAGCAAGTTTGTGATGCGGCAGGTTGTCCTCTCCGCACACATTCATTAGATTTTTATAGTTTGGATGTTTTGCCACTCCGGGCTCTTATGCCCTTGAGTCGACATCTCAAGCTCATGTCTGGACAAGTTTGTGATGCGGCAGGCTGGTCCTCTCCGCTCACATTCATCAGTCTTTATGACAAGTTTGTGTTGCGATAGGGTTCTCTTCACACACATTCATCGAACTTTGTGGGCTAGATGCTTTGCTACTCCGGGCTCTTATGCCCTTGAGTCGACATCTCAGCCCATGCCTAAACAAGTTTGTGATGCAGCAGGTTGTCCCCTCCGCACACATTCGTTGGACTTTTTTAGTTTTGATGTTTTGCCACTCCGGGCTCTTATGCCCTTGAGTCGACATCTCAGCTCATACCTGAACAAGATTGTGATGCGGCAGGCTGATCCTCTCCGCTCACATTCATCAGTTTTCATGACAAGTTTGTGTTGCGATAGGGTTCTCTTCGCACACATTCATCGAACTTTATGGGCTAGATGCTTTGCTACTCCGGACTCTTATGTCCTTGAGTCGACATCTCAGCCCATGCCTAAACAAGTTTGTGATGCGGCAGGTTGTCCTCGCCGCACACATTCATTGGACTTTTTTAGTTTGGATGTTCTGCACTCCGGGCTCTCATGCCCTTGAGTCGACATCTCAGCTCATGCCTGAACAAGTTTGTGATGCGGCAGGCTGGTCCTCTCCACACACATTCATCAAAATTGAATGGTTTAGATGTTTATGCTACTCCGGGCTCTTATGCCCTTGAGTCGACATCTCAAGCTCATGTCTGAGACCTCTCGCGTTTTGTGAGTACACTGCACAACCGTAGGGGTCCGGACAGCCCCAAGTGCGGCGGCGTGGGTATTGCGTTCCCGTAGCGCTTAGCAGCGCAACATCAAAGTGAAGCCTTTTGTAAAGGAACGCCTCGGGTTACATGTGTAACCCTTGTTCCCTGAAAAAGGCGGAACGAGATGTTGCGCTGCTTTGCCGCACTGGGACGTCCCAGGACTGCTCTTCAAAAAGAAGTATCTGACGACACCTGGTGACGTATCCATTTATAGCCTGGCCTCAGGTGCATCTAATGATTACATCAACCGAGGCTATAAATTCCGGTAAATGTTCATTGACGTGTTCCACACATTATTTCAGCTCGGCTCACAGTGAAAGCTGTTCCCCGTAGCGCTTAGCAGCGCAACATCTCATTCTGCCTTTTTCAGGGAACAAGGGTTACACATGTAACCCGAGACGTTTCTCACACAAAGTGCAGGAGTCATGTGGATTTTTTTTGGTACTTTTAGGTGGATTTTGAAAGCCCTGGATCCCTGAATGCTTTGGAAGAGAGTAGCATGAAAATTCCTCCAAATAACATAGTCACTTTCATTGTGGGCGAACTATTCTTTTATATAGTGAATGCATTGACTGCATGATGCTATCTGCTCAACATACAGTATATAGTAAGCATATGAATTCTGTGGTAGTAACTACATTAAATCAAGCAATGTTGGGCATACAATATGTCTGCTGTGTGTTAATGTAGAGTAATAGAGTATATATAGCATAGTAGCATGTTTAACTAAATGTGGAAGTAATTTCTAATCTGTAGCTGTTGTTGAAAGCATATCAAATGATTAATTCATCCCATGTCAGACCCGGCTGTGATGCCAGCAGTGATGAGCACACATGAGCACATGTGAGCTCCAGTTTCCATGTGAAATACCTACAAAGGGGTGCCAGAAGTGAGTTGTAAAGCAAGTTGTTTTTGATGCAATACAGTGAAGATGAATGCATTTCACTTTACCCCCAAAACCCAACCCTAAACCTAACTGTCAGTGGAGAAAAAAAAACAGTTTTTTAGAGGGAAAATGGAACCTCTGGATCATGCGTGTCACTGATTATGCAAACACACTAACGTGATGTCACGTCGTCATCAGACGTAGGCCTTTGGGAATATAAACACACAGATGATATGGTATCAGTTCAATAAAACACACAAAAGAAAAAGAAAAGAGGCATTCTTTTTCCTTTATTTACTTTTTTGTTTTTAATCATCGTATGCAGTCATGAAATCAGAGACCCTCCTTGAAAACCAAGAACAAGAGGTCACAGGAGACATGTGTCACGAATCCCGCTCCCTCGCTCCGCCCCCTTGAGCTCGTACGCTCTTTTTCCTCCCTCGGGCTTCCACGCCCGTTTTGCTCATTCGAGCTTGCACGCTCGTTTTTGCTCCTACGAGCTTACATGCTCGTAGACTATCTCCCCCCCCCGGGCACACATGCACTCCGCGAGCGTACTCGCTCGCTTCCCGCTCTCATCCAGAACATTATGACCACCTGCACTCGTCCCAATCACCACGTCATTGTTTACACCTGCACTCGTCACTATATATTCCACACGCATTTGTTTCTCCAGGGTTGGTTATTGTATTTAGATTCCCGTGTCTTTGCCCACCGCTAGTCTCGTCTAGTTTTGACCCCCCTGTGATTCGTTACCCCTTAGCTTGCCAGCTCTCTTGTTCCCCTAGCTCCCCTGTTTAGTCCTTCCCGCTACTCACTTTGATTCCCCGGCTTTTGACCCTACGCTTCCCTCGACGACGATTCTCCCTCTGGTTTTGCCCTTTGTACTTTTGCCTGCTTTGCTTTTATTTAATAAAGCAGTTTTTTCCCGACGTTGTGACTGTCTCAACTTGTGTTCGCTACAAAATAACCAACCTCACCGTTGACAGTCACAATGCCCCGCGCTAAGGATTCGCGCAGCTCACTAGAGCGGAGAAGCACGTCACATTCGGCGCGAGGAGCTACAGTGTGGAGAGATGACCACGCGCTCACGGCCCAGGGGCAGCAGGTATGCGCTATTTCTGATTTGTTTCACCCTATTTCACCTGTGTCTGCCCCTGAGCCCGTTTATGCCTCCAGTGCATTTCTGAGCGCCGTGCACTCTCCACCCCGGAGAGGTTTTATGGCTCTTCGGACGCTGACCAAGGGTTTTTTATGTGAGGCAGCGGTTGTATAACTCATAACCCCGCCCTCGACATTATGGAGCCAGCGGCCCGACTCGTGGGGTTGCGTCAGGGGAGTCAACCCTTGGAGGTTTATGTTATGGATTTTTGTGCCCTGGCCAACCAGGTGAATTTTAATGAGGTGGCTCTGAAAACCATTTTTCAACATGGACTGAATGAGCCAGCCTCATCATTCATGCCTGGTGGTCGCTGCTCCCTTAACCTGGCTCAGTTTATTGACCTCGCCCTACTGTACGCTGGTTCCTCGTTTACTGTAGGGGAGGCAGACACTGAACCAGCGTTCCCTACCACGGCCCCCGTCTTGAAGCCTACCACGGCCCACGTCTTGAAGCCTATCACGGCCCCCATCTTGAAGCCTACCACGGCCCCCGTCTTGAAGCCTGACACGTCCCCCGTCTTGAAGCCAGACACGGCCCCCGTCTTGAAGCCAGTCACGGCCCCAGTCCCGAGCCCTGTCACGGCCCCAGCCTCGAAGCCTGGCACGGCCAGCGAGTCAACGCCCATGCCTGCCACGGCCAACGAGCCAGCGCCCACGGCCCACGAGCCAGCGCCCATGCCCGCCACGGCCAACGAGCCAGTGCCCATGCCCGCCACGGCCAACGAGCCAGCGCCCATGCCCGCCACGGCCAACGAGCCAGCGCCCATGCCCGCCACGGTCAGCGAGCCAGCGCCTGTAGCCTCGACCGCCCCAGAGCCAGCGCCTGTAGCCTCGACCGTCCCCATGGCCACGTCCCCTGTTGGCCGAAGACGTAAGAGAAGGAAGAGGGCCCCTTCTCCTCAGTCTCGTCTTGTGCTCAAGACCGCAGAGGTTCCCTCAGAGTCTTCCACAGCTCTACCGACCTCTGCTCTGCCCCCAGAGTCTTCCACGGCTCTGCCGGGTTCTGCTCCGCCCCCAGAGTCTTCCACGGCTCTGCCGGGTTCTGCTCCGCCCCCAGAGTCTTCCACGGCTCTGCCGGGTTCTGCTCCACCCCCAGAGTCTTCCACGGCTCTGCCGGGTTCTGCTCCGCCCCCAGAGTCTTCCACGGCTCTGCCAGCCTCTGCTCGCCCCTCAGAGCCCTCGCGGCCTCCGCCTCTCGAGTCTCCCAAGGCTCCTCCTCTCAAGCCTCCTAGGGCTTCTCCTCACGAGTCTTTCATGGCTCCACCCCTCAAGCCTCTCACGGCTTCGCCTCTCGAGTCTCTCAGGGCTCCTCCCCCTCTCAAGCCTCTCAGGGCTTCCCATCTCGAGTCTTTCAGGGCTCCTCCTCCCCTCGAGCCTCTCAGGGCTCCTCCTCCCCTTGAGCCTCTCAGGGCTCCTCCTCCCCTCGAGTCTTTCATGGTTCCACCCCTCAAGCCTCTCACGGCTTCGCCTCTCGAGTCTCTCAGGGCTCCTCCCCCTCTCAAGCCTCTCAGGGCTTCCCCTCTCGAGTCTCTCAGGGCTTCTCCTCTCGAGTCTTTCAGGGCTCCACCCCCTTCCAAGCCTCTCAGGGCTTCATCTCTCGAATCTTTCATGGCTCCCCCCCTCGAGCCTCTCAAGCCTTCCAGGGCCCCACCTCTAGAGCCTCTCGAGTCTTCCACGACCTTTTTCCCCGAGCCTCTCATGGCTCTACTCCCAGAGACTCCCGAGCTTCCTACGGCTCCGCCTCCCGAGCCTCCTACTGCTCCCCCTCCAGAGCCTCCCACGGCTCCACCTCCCGAGCCTCTCACGGCTCTGCTCCCAAAGACTCCAAAGCTTTCTACGGCTCCACCTCTCGGGCCTCCTACGGCTCCCCCTCCAGAGCCTCCCACGGCTCCACCTCCCGAGCCTCTCACGGCTCTGATCCCAAAGACTCCAGAGCTTCCTAGGGCTCCGCCTCCCGAGCCTCCTACGGCTCCGCCTCCCGAGCCTCCTACGGCTCCGCATCCCGGGCCTCCTACGGCTCCCCCTCCAGAGCCTCCCACGGCTCCACCTCCCGAGCCTCTCACGGCTCTGCTCCCAAAGACTCCAGAGCTTTCTAGAGCTCCGCCCCTCGAGCCTGCTACGGCTCTACCCCCCGAGACTACAGAGCCTGCCAGGTCGTCGCCTCGGGGACCTCCCATGGCGCCACCTCCCTTGGCTCCACCTCCAGAGCCTTCCAGGCCTACCTCGCTAGAGCCTCCCACGGCGCCACCGTCATCGGCTCCACCTCCTGAGCCTTCCAGGCCTTCGCCCCTAAAGCCTCCTTCGGCTCCACCTCCAGAGCCTTCCAGGCCTCCGCCTCTAGAGCCTCCTGCGGCACCACCTCCCTCTGCCCTGTCTCTTGGGCTCCCCATGGCGCCGCCTCCTCAGCCTCTCAGTACCCCGCCTGCCGAGTCTCTCACGGCTCCGTCTTCCAAGGCTCCGTCTCCCAAGTCCTCCACGGCTCCGCCTTTCACGGCTCTTCCCTGGCCCCCTGACCCTGTCCGGTGGCCCCCTGACACTCTCCCTGTCCTGTGGCCTCTTCCCTGGCCTCCTGACCCTGTTCCTGTCCGGTAGTCACCTTCCAGACCCCCGGACCCAGTCCCTGTCCTCCAGTCGCCTTCCCGACCCCCTGACCCAGTCTCTGCCCTATGGCTGCCCCCTAGATCTCCCGACTACCCGCCTGTCCACTATGTTCCCCCTGACCTTACCTTGAACTGCCCATGGACTGTCTCACTTCCCTTTGTCTGTCCCCCGATCATCCTGCACCGCCTCCCGCGGCCGTCAGGAGCCATCCTATTCAGAGGGGGGAGTACTGTCACGAACCCCGCTCCCTCGCTCCGCCCCCTTGAGCTTGTACGCTCTTTTTCCTCCCTCGGGCTTCCACGCCCGTTTTGCTCGTTCGAGCTTGCACGCTCGTTTTTGCTCCTACGAGCTTACATGCTCGTAGACTATCCCCCCCCCCCACCTCGGGCACACATGCACTCCGCGAGCGTACTCGCTCGCTTCCCGCTCTCATCCAGAACATTATGACCACCTGCACTCGTCCCAATCACCACGTCATTGTTTACACCTGCACTCGCGTCATCTGCACTCCTGTTCATTGTTTACACCTGCACTCGTCACTATATATTCCACACGCATTCGTTTCTCCAGGGTTGGTTATTGTATTTAGATTCCCGTGTCTTTGCCCCCCACTAGTCTCGTCTAGTTTTGACCCCCCTATGATTCGTTACCCCTTTGCTTGCCAGCTCTCTTGTTCCCCTAGCTCCCCTGTTTAGTCCTTCCCGCTACTCACTTTGATTCCCCGGCTTTTGACCCTACGCTTCCCTCGACGACGATTCTCCCTCTGGTTTTGCCCTTTGTACTTTTGCCTGCTTTGCTTTTATTTAATAAAGCAGTTTTTTCCCACGTTGTGACTGTCTCAACTTGTGTTCGCTACAACATGTTTGAGATGCATTTTAATACGAGGTGTAAACACTGATGCGTCTCACCTGAGCACTTGTGACCGGATCACCCGAGACAGATCTTAATACTTTCACACATCTTTTCTCTTTTACTGGCACTCACAATTATGGATTTCTCAAATCCATTATGACATGTTGATGCTCTGAGAACTGTGTGAATCATGTGCAAGATATTTGGGTCGTTTTTGAGTGTTAGAAGCAGGCAACGGTGCACTCTGTACTCATGCAAATGGCTTTTGTGTGTTTGATTAATGTTGGCTATTACTGAAGAGCTGCATTATGTCCACAGGCACAGAGGAGCATGCTCTTATACTAAGACTTTATTAAAACCATGAGGGATATTCAGGCGGTAAAGCTGTTAGAGTAACAGAGAGCTCAACACAGGTTGCTGTTTTTTTGTTTTCTATTTTGCTTTGCAAATAAGGACTACAATTAGCACAAGGATTGGTCAAATATACCTTTCAGCTACCTCCACCAGAAGGTGAAAGATGAGCCCCGAGGACTTAACCTTCTTCAATCATTTAATCTTTTTTCGTGTTATTGCCCCAACTTACAACAGCCTAATATGTACAGTGCATGTACTGTGTTCTAAAAAAGATGTATGCATTGAAGGTGAAAATGTGACATAAAGCCCAGCAGTAGGTTGTAAGAAAACTATTAATGTAAGAAAACCCTTAGCGACAAATCCTGTACAATTTAACCATGGGGTTTCTTAACTTAGATGGTGCAAATAGGCTCATTTGATTCCTTTGCCAATAAGACAATCAACTCCTAAGGCCTCAATCGGCTATACTTCTAGCGGAATTGTAGAACGAACGGGTGTGATGACATTTCAAACAAAATCTGGCCAAAAAGAAGGTGTTTTTGTGTTTTTTGCGGTGTTTCACAACAGCCTGCCAGTGAGAAAATTCAGGCAAAGTGTCTTCAAAAGTCACCATCCACTTGCATTTTAAGGACTTACTGAGCTGAGATATTTTTCACATTTTCTTCAAATGTGTTCTGGTGAAGAAAGAAAGTCATACACACCTGGGATATCATGAGTGTGAGTAAACGATGAGAGAATTTTCATTTTGGGTGAACTAACCCTTTAACTAGCCAGCTAGACTTGACCTTTCAAACTTGCAGATAGTTGGCAAAAATTTCACTTGGTAGTATTGCAATGTGGCATGGCGGAGGGCAGGGCCGGGTCATGATCCTACACACCCGGTCCCGTATTAAGCTAATCAAGCCTCCGTGAGGGATAAAGGTCGACTGCAGAGGATCATGCGGGAGAGAGAGATTGTTTACGGACATGTCCGTCGTGTCTGTTTGTGTCTTAAGTTTATCATTAAACCATTATTTATATTGAAAATGCCTGCTTCAACTAGGGATACGCCGTAGTAGAGTTCTCGCCACTACCGTCCACCCCAACGGAGCAGCCGCGACCATCTGCCGGGGGACGAGGAGCTCAGCCGCCTGGAAGAGGACGATGGCCGCCGACCATGAGGGGAGAAGGAGCTCCTAACTGACCGCCTGGAGCGGTCAGGGCTCTGCCAGGGGTGCAGGAGTCGACTACCGGCCGCTGAAACGCAACGGGGTTTGAGAACGTCGACCGCGAGTGGGGAGGGGCTCGCTGCCGACCGTCTGGAGTGGGAGAACCGCTGCCAGGGGCGGGGGAGACCCCTTCTGTTCCCCGAGAACGCGGCGGGGCGTTCCGTCCACCAGGGGCTGGAGGTCTGCCTCTGATCCGCCCGGAGAGGCGCGGCTGTCGTCGGATAGAGGGTGGAGGAGTGGCCGAGGAACAAGCGGAGTATCGGAGAACTGGCGAGAGAGTTTTTTTTTTCATCTCTCCTCTCTCTCTATATCACTGCCACTCTGCATTGGCCTTTTCCCTCTCTTTTAAATTTCACAGTGTTTTTTCGGGGTACTACACTGTTACAGGAAGTACCCCCCCAGTTTAATTATTTCTGTTTCCCTCCCCTTGTCCCCTCCCTCGTCCAGGTAGACGGGGATGACCTGCCAGCAGACGGGGCTTAGGGCACGCCCTCCCCCAGGGAAAGGGGGGGGTGCACGTTATGCTGGGGGCTCCCCAGCCTGAGAGAACGAGGGAGGAATGTGGCAGGGCGGAGGGCGGGGCCGGGTCGTGATCCTACACACCTGGTCCCGTATTAGGCTAATCAAGCCTTCGAGAGGGATAAAGGTCGACTGCAGAGGATCGTGCGTGAGAGAGAGATCGTTAACGGTTTTATATTAAACTATTATTTATATTGACAAGCCGGTTCTCGCCTCCTCCTTTCCATTGATCCCTTTACATGCATGTATCCAGCTGTTTGCAGTCCAGGCAACCTTTTGTGTTTTCTTTTTTGAAAATTGCCTAATTTTCATTAGTTCAAGGCATTCAGGGAGCACTGAACAACACTGAACAACATGGATCACATTTTAATGAGATTTTATGACGATAATGCTGTTGCTTTGAAAGTGTTTATACATAATTGTCTTTGAAATAGTTTATTCTATTCAGTAATCTGTCATTTGCCATGTGTTATGTTTGCTAAGGCAAGCATTACTACTATTGCTCATACTTAGGGTTATTGAATTTGATCAGACACCTACAGTAACACTATTACTTTATGCATAACTTGCACAATTTGTTTTTGGGATCAGATTTAGTTTTCGCCTGGCGGGTGATAAAACGAGCATATATTTACATAGATTTACATTGAAAAAGAGACCTGAGCCATATCTAGATCAGAGACCAGAATATCAGAAACAGAATATCATATCTCTTTTGACTTGGGATCACATAGCAACCACCCAGAACACCATAGCAACCACATAGCAACCACATAGCAATGTACTAAAAACCACTAATGACATCTTAGTAGTTGTTCATTGGGGCGGTGAGTTCTGCACAAGCATGCACATCTCACCATTCTCTTCAGAAAATTTAAAAATCTAGTCTTGGTTTTACTCTTGGATTTTCCATCAATACTTCTTTTACGACTGCTTCATCAAAGGAAAATCATACTTTCATATAATTACAAAATCATTGTGTGTGTGTGTGTGTGTGTGTTTGTCAAACCCATCCCTCTAGGCACCACTTCTTATCTGTTTATTTCGTGTCTTGATTCTTTGCTGCCTGCCCTGATCTTATGCCCGTTTCTGGATTACGAACTGCCTTATCTCTATTGTTGTGTTTGCTGGTTACTGACCCTGACTGTACGACCACGATTGAAATAAAACTGCAAATGGATCCTCACTCTCCTGAAGTTTCATTACAATAACGGTTTACTCTCGATTGTCACCCTCATGAATAACCAAATGCAACTTTATTTAGCATTCTACAGTAAAACAGGACTGAAAAACACTGTGCCTTTGAGACAACCAGTATATCTTTAAACCTGCACATTTGCAAAGACATCGTTGCATTAAAGACCCCATAAAGACCCCAATAACTTGACAAGTGCAGTTTTCTTTCTCGTGTTGACATATTTCCTATTGAAACGGTAAGCTGGGGTGGGACATATAGAAGAGTTCATCCCTTTTTTTATATAACCAAGAACATTTAGTGTACGTCACTGACATAAACATGATTTGCTAATTGCTGTTGCTAGTCAGAGATAGGTGGTATAGAGGGCATCGGTGCCTCACCCACTTTTTCAGCCGCCTGGGTTCCTGAAGTATATTTCCCATTCATTTGTTCCATAGGGTTTTCATAAAATACTTCATAAAAGAGTTTTAAACAGTCTGGGAACTATGGAATAGTCTCCCAAACACTGTTCGAGATGCAGACATACTCTCTCAGTTTAAGTCTAGACTAAAGACTCATCTATTTAGCCAGGCATACACCTCATTTATCCTCCAACCCACAATTAGACTGCTTTAGTTGGGTCTGCCGGAACCAGAAACCAGAAACATTGAGCATGATCTCTAACTCTGCAATAAATTAAATGGCATCTATGCTTACATCTTTTTATTTGTTTCCCTGTCTCAACCTCAGGACTCCTATCCTGAGGTCACCAGAACCGGCTGGATCCAGCACCATTCCTGCTTCATGTTGGACTCCACTGCTACATGTCGCAGAATGATGATGACTAAATGCAGCCGGTGCCAGCCAAACATCACTTCAATCTATTATGACGGACTTCAGAGGATGAAATGATGCCAACTCCAACCTGCATCACCTCGGCCTATAGATGGACTACGATCTTGAAATGAAATGCATAGACTAACTATTGCCAACAAAAGCCTTCATCAGCCAATTAACAAGGACAATTGCATCTATGTGAACTTCTGCAATTAATCAAGATGGACTTCAAAGACTTTGGTCATTAATCTTACAGTTCAAACACAATCGATGTTTAATCACTGACCCTTAACACTTAGTTTAATAATTTTAAACCATGATTTTACCTATACATAATTAATATTTACATTACATTCATAATGTTAGCCAGAGGGAACTGGCCCCTACAGTGAGTCTGGTTTCTCCCAAGGTTATTTTTCTCCATTAATCTACATCTTATGGAGTTTTGTGTTCCTTGCCACAGTCAGCCTACAGCTTGCTCACTGGGGTTATTAATACAATTATCATTTAATTCTTTTTAAACACTATTAAAAATCGTATTTTATCTAAATTACACAATGATGATTAATCGATTTTATAGACATTACAGTTTTATCGTCTGTTAATGCTGATCTTCTGTAAAGCAGCTTTGAAACGATGTGTGTTGTGAAAGGCGCTATACAAATAAAATTGACTTGACTAGGGGAAGGGGAACCAAAATGGATATCCAAATCATGTTTTCTCAACCTGGTTGTGGGTAAGGTATTCAAACTGTTATGAACAGCATTCTTGGGGATGGGTCAGGATGGTCGGCTAGTGTATCTATTTTTCTATTATTATTATTTATTATTGAATATAGCTTTAATAATGGGGATGAATTATGTCACACAGCTTGTGAGAATGTGTAGTTTTGTTTTACCATTATTTTGTCCACAGCACAGCATTTATGCTTCCTTTTAAACATATAGATTTTTGTTTCAGTTTGTGGGGTGGCAGAGAGTGCAGCTGTGTGGGTGATCAAGCTGAATATTGACCTGAAAATCTGCATGTATGATCGTCTTTATCAGAACAGAATTGAAGTTCAAAGCAGGTGACTTTCATTCTTTTATCATCATGAGATCTGCATTATCCCATGTATATAAAACCTAAACTCATGAAAAATATGATGTAATCATCACTGCGCTGAGATAATACTGTTGCAGTGTGTGTGTTTATTTCACCAAGCCAGATTAGATAGATGGACGGACGGACAGATAGATCTTTTGAACATTGACAAACCAGCAGCACACGTCCTGTATGCGTGAAGAGCACAATCTGAGCTCATGCATGTAGGTGTGTGTGATGTGATCTATGTGGAGAATTCCCAGGATGGAGTTCCATTATATTTATATATATATATA
This sequence comes from Xyrauchen texanus, assembly GCF_025860055.1. Classification (NCBI taxonomy): domain Eukaryota; kingdom Metazoa; phylum Chordata; class Actinopteri; order Cypriniformes; family Catostomidae; genus Xyrauchen; species Xyrauchen texanus. The sequence continues at coordinate 2,727,783 of NC_068312.1, forward strand.
TATATATATATATATATATATATATATAGGGAAAAATGGGTCATAAACATCCATAGAGAGAAAGTGTGGGGGCTGCACGTTAACAAACCCACTGATGTACAGCTCAGTCAGTGGCATACACATATCTCGCACGGCTTTCCATATTATACATTTATTTTTATTTTATATGACTCTTTGATTGGTCAAATGCAACATTCAGAGGTGAAAAATGACAGCTTTCCTTGGATACACTATCCATGACAGCTGTGCTCGTGATCTGTCTCTCCGCAGTCTGTACAAGTAAACCAATTAAATAATCAATATTTCTGTGGAGCGGAGGGGGCAGGGCCGGCTAGAATGTCGCACGCCCGGTCCCCAATCGGCCTGATGGGGCGCACGAGGGATAAAGACGGTTCGAGAGAGAGAGAAGTACGGGCATGTCCGTCATGTGTGTGTTTATGTTTGTGCTTTTGTTTTGAGTTTAATTAAATTATTATTTATATTGACAAGAGACAGGTGCCACTCACCAGCTGAAAGTTGGCATGATCAGCGTTCCCATGGAATCAACCAGGGTTCCCATGGAAATGCCAATTCCGTGTGCCAGCGGCACCTGAAACATATGAGGGAGAAACGTAAACGTCGACCAAAATCAAAAAACAAAACATGGAGCATGACATAGACCGAAACCGAACCAGAAAGGAAGTCAGGATACAGACACCATGCTCCGGACACGAACAAGACAAACCGAAGAGCGCACAGTGGTAACTCACAACTGGACCACTTTTCTCACACAAAGAACGTCAATGAAACACAAGACAGACAGGGAAAGATGCTGTCACAGTCCCATCAGACAATATCCCCAACCTGACAGAGTGACAGGACGTGACACTACTAAAGAGTGCATGGCTGTAACTCACACCCGGACCCGTGCTCTCAACACAAAGTCAGGACACAAAACACAAGGCAGAACATGGGGCGATGATGTCACGGTCGCATCAGACAAAAAATCAAACTTACAAAGTGACAGGACCGTGACAACAACACCCCTCTGCTTCGCATCAGTTGAATCATTTTCTTTAGATAAAGGTACTTGGGACTTGAATTTCTTGAAAAATGAAATGCATGAGAAGTGTAGAATAATCTTTTATTATTATTTCTTTGAAAATGTTTTTTAACTTAAAATATGCTTTAAATGAATGTTTAAGCTGTGTACATGCTCGTGTATTCAAGGTGAAAGAAAGTATTTTAATATAGTAATAACTTTGTTATAACTTAAATGATAAAATAATAATGGTAATTTATCAATACATTTAATAATAAGTGATTAAATCAGTTTTTTAAGAAAAATATATAAATGTTTTACAAAAATATTTGAAACCAACATGGACAGTAAGGCACAGATTCACTAAACAGTTGTGGTGCTATTGCACTTGATATTTCAGCGCAAAAACCTGCATCGGATTTACTAACCAACGGCAATCCGTTTTAGCAGCCGCAATCAGCACTGAAATTACACTGCATCTTAATCAAGCCATTGTTATTCCGTTCTGCACAAACACACCTCCTTTCTATGTAAATTAAGCTCATTGTAGATTGCACTTAATTCACAAAAAATGCCTGCTTCAACTCAGATGGCACTATACCCGCCAAATGAAAGTAGCCGATAAAATGAATTTGATTTAAAAGAGACATTTATGAACATTTTCAATCGATCATATCAGCAGTAATTAATCAATGACTCATCAAATGTTGGAGAATAGTGTTATAACATGGCATATTATTTAAGTTGTTTTGTTTGTTTGTTTCAGGGCGAGCACACTTCTCAGGCTGACGTTCAGAGTGAAACAGGTTTCATTCAGGCCAAATCCAGCTTCAGTGCTCAGCTCAAATTCCAGCCTAAGTAATCACAAATATCATTCACACTCTAATAATACTTATTAGTGCATGCATCACTATTTTCATTTCTCATATTGTACAAGTTTTCAGTGTTGGGGAAGCTACTTTGAAGCTGTTGCTTCCCAAGATATTAGCTTTTATACTCGGAGTTTGTACAGAATCTTGAAAGTTTGAGAAATGCTTGATTTTCAAGGGCGTAGGTTTGGTTTGAAAGCTGGTAGGGACATTGCAAGAAGAATCATATTCAAAATGTTGCTATTAAGAAAATGCAAGAACGTCAGTCTGGCTATACAGGTAAAATAACATTATTTCATCATATACCCTTTCTCTGTCCCACCACATTACATTTTTTTTTGTTTGTTTTTTTCAATATTATTATTTCTGAAGAATAAACATGTTTGGAACTGACCAATGCAATATATGAAGGAGAAATGGCATGTGGAAAAACGAGTTGGATTATGCGACAAGGATATGTTATGTGATAATCAAAGATAACTGTAATGTCAAAATACAATTCAGTTGTTTTCAAGTGCAAAGTAGACTTATTTCAAGAAAATAATGATATCCAAGGGACATAAAGTGTCCTGCCAGTATTCATTTTTTCAGTTTTGTTTAGTTTCAGACATAGTATTAGTCTTTTTACGAAAACAACCTTACGAAAGAAAATGTCATATTCATTATTTTTATTCATTATTCATTATTCATTATATGAAGCAAACGACATATAATAATAGTCAATGAAAATAATCACTCACTTTATGATGGCATGCAAAATGGACAAAAAAAAGTGTCAAACTTTCACAAACAAAACTTTAATAAAATATTAAAACATTTAGAATAAAAAAAAATCTTAACATGTATCAAACATACAGTATAAATGTACATACTGTCCTTGCTGTGAAAAACTTGAGCTCCTGAAATAATAAAGTCTTAGCTACTTCTTAGAATTTAGCCTGTATACTGAATTATTCAAGCGGAGAAATGCACACTGTAATGATGTGGGAAATCAGGAGAAGGCAGACGGGGGGTTCGGATCCACACGCGGCTTTATTTACAAGCATAAACAAAACAAACACAGGAACAAAAGCAAAGTCCACGATGGGAAAACATAAACTAAAACACGGAAGCACGTAAAGGAGTTACACAAGTTGGGAAAACATCCACGAAGGTCAGAACGAACATGAATAAACATCCACGAACATCAAGGGGAATCAGAAGACCAAGAGTAAACATCAGGGAACGAGAACAGCAGACATGAAACGACAACGAACGACAAAGGAAAGGGAAAACAACAGGGTTTAAATAGACAGACACGGTAATAACAAAATCACGAACAGGTGCGGACAATAACACAGTGCAGGCAGTGATGAGGGCCGGGAAACATAGGAAATGTAGTTTTATACACAGACAGTGAAACACGGGGCGGACAACAAGGAAAACGTGACATGGAACGTGATAAGTGTCATGTGAAACAGAAAACACGGGGCAGACAACACAGGAACGTGACACACACTGGATTAAAGGATTATATGAATCCAAATCTAAAATCTTCTATATACAGATTCTCAAAATGTTTATTCTTCGGTTACTGTTAATAAACACTGTTAATATCTTGCAGTATCATTTTTATCATATTTTTGCCAACATTATGCTTTAATAAAATCGTTTGATTTCCTCATGATGCGCCTTTTCCATCTCGTCTTCATTATCATTGAAGAAAAAGTCATTGATTTTGTTGATGAGATTAACACTGCCCCCAGCATTTGACAAATGGAAATCTAAACAAAGGGTGGGCTAAATTAACAAATTACATGTGCGATCTCAAGATATTCCTCAAGAGGACACTCATCAGCCATAAAAGCAGAATCCATTGGGAGGTTGTTTTTTTTACTTGCACACGAGAAGTATGCTTATTTAAATCTTTATTGATTTTAAGGGTTGGACCTAAGATACAAATGGAAATCTGCCCATGTAATCTCCAGAAAATAATAATGTAATCACAAATGGCTGTGATTGGTGCATCCTTAACAACTGTCATGGTCTTATAGGCTAGTGGTTCTGGTTTGATTCAGGACCCAGATTTTACATTGGACATCAAATGGTGACCCAACACTGAGAAAAGTAGCAGGTACCACTAGACACTGGCATTTATGTGCTGCTTCAGAAGCAGTCGGACAATGATTTACACATGAATAATGAAACCAGGGGCGTCGGACTGGGGGGGTAAAGGGTACCGAGTACCCAGGGCCCGAGGCAGGGGGGGCCCCTTAGAAGTCAGTTTTCTATACATACATATTTGGTACGGGGGCCCAGCAAGATGGTTTGTACCCAGGGCCCAAAATTTGGTGCTACGCCCCTGAATGAAACTGCCATTTCAGTCATTTTCATGGTCGATCATCTCTTTTTTCTTGTTGGTAGGAACATGTCCATCATCCCTACCTAAATCCACGCCTTTGATTTTCAAGGTTTGAAATATGCTTGCATTTTGAATATATTCCTTGAAAATGCTTGATTTTTCCTTAGGTTGACTGTTATAAATGTTCCAAAATAATTTAGAATTTCAAATTGATTTAATTCAGTCATTATGCTTGTGGTGTGTCGTGAGTGTGAGCGTGCATATGCGTGTTATGTATTACCTTGTCTTGTTTCACTGTTGCCCTTTTGTTTGCCATTTTTGTCACTTTTGCATTCCTTAGTTTTCACTTTTGTCCCTTGTGTAACTCCATAGTCCCTCTGTTAGCTTTCGTGTTCACGTTCATTGTTTGCACCTGTCCTCGTTAATTTGCCATTTTGCTTCTGTTTATCACCTTGTTATCTTGTTTGAGTTCTGTTTGTTCATTGGCCCCTTTTTCCTATGTTCATGTATTTATACCCTGGTTTTTGGTTCAGTCCTTGTCTATCTATGGAGTGGTGGTGGTGTAGTGGTCTAAGCACATAACTGGTAATCTGGTAATCAGAAGAACACTGGTTCAAACCCCACTGCCACTACCATTGTGTCCTTGAGCAAGGCACTTAACTCCAGGTTGCTCCGGGGGGATTGTCCCTGTGATAAGGGCTCTGTAAGTAAAAGCGTCTGCCAAATGCATAAATGTAAATGTAAATGTATCGTTGTTTGTTGTTAGCCTGGTATGTGTTCCCTGCCTGAGTTCTCTGTTTTGTTTCATCGTGTTTAGTTTTCAGTTTTATGTTTTGTTTCCCCATTGAGGGTTGTTCCTTTGCGTTTACTTGATCGTTTATTTAATAAAGTCAAACTGCATTTGGATCCGCATCTCCTCGTCTGCCTCGCTGCTCAATCGTTACAATGCGTCACTCTGCATCTTGGTTTCATGTCATGCCACACCATATTTGAAACCACACCATAGAACAGCATTGCTGACTGTACCTGTATTAATGCAAGACTGTGGTTGTAATCTTATCAAGGATTCCAGTCTTAGCTTTGGATGTATTTTTATTATTTTTATTTCACAGACTATGTTTTTCTTTATTATTGCATTTTTGTCAAGTATCATTTAGAATGGGATAATATTTAAAGCTTTGATATGCTTGAAAAGATGATTTAGGCACCTTGAAAGTGCTTGGATTTCTTTCTTAGAAAGCTGTATGAACCCTGTATTCTATTTTGTCATGTTATGGTATACGGCTCCCAAAGTGTCAGCTACTGACACAGCGTCAAAGTGACCAACTTGAAAGGGAACGTCTCGAAATGCTGAGTAGCTTTGCTGCATCAGAGAAATGCGCTCTTCTCCCTTCTGGCGATGTGGTGTTGCTCCGGTTTATATACCAACGATGACACACGCATAGGGGTAGAGCCAAGAGCCACCTGCCAATTTAAATTGTTGTGATGGTATAGGGTTTCAGAGAGGAACTCAAAGAGCATGAAACCATTCAAGTTCAATAGACCATGTTAATCATTGTCTATATGGTTTGACCTATGTGGTTCATGGTAATATACAGTTCAGTGTTTGATTCCAAGGACATTTTGTATTTTATTTTTGTACGATAAACAATGTTGGTGTTGTGTTGGGTTGGGTTGCCATATGATGTCCAATATAAAATCTGGGTCCTGAAGCAAACCAGAACCGCTAGCCTATAAGACCATAAGAAAATTGAACTATTCCTCTCCTTGAAGTTGACTTGGATTATAACAAACATCTCATATCATAAAAGCTCATGTAAGAACATTTGAACTCTTTGGAGGAGATGAATTTGAATGAGGCAGCTGAGATATTTTTAAACCCAAACTGCAGCATGCTGAGCTCCAGTGCTGTAGGCTGGAGAGGCGTGTGTGTGCACGCGTTTGTGTGTGTTTGTATGTGTGTGTGTGTGTGTGTGTGAATGTGGTGCCCTTTTCCTTGCCCACATTTTTCATCTGTCAGAGCGGCATATTGATAGCTAAGAAGATTTGAGCTCAGAATGTCATTACATGAGAAAAGTTAATGGAACATTTTGTGAGCTGACAGACTGCAGTGGTGGAAGTCAAACTGCACTAATCTACTTTAAAATGCAGATTAGAGAAGCATTACTAGCATCCACACGCTTTCACTCATCTCTCTCTTTCTCTCTCTCTCTCTCTCTCTCTCTCTCTCTTCCTCCTCTCATCCAAACCCACAGATCTGTCTTGACTCCTGCTTATGTAATGCACTTCACATGCCTCATTCTCACTGGAGCTGGTTTTACAGACTATTATTAGAGGTTGTGTTAAAATAACGGTTTTAATTGCTGACAAATTAGTGATAAACTGATATCTAGCCGACCAAGCAATCATAATTGGCAACGGTTTAGACCTTTTGAGATTATTAACATTGCCTGAAAACCATGTCTTTATAACAGAAGCGCTATACTGTATGGCTCCCCCTTGTGTCAGTTTCAAAATCTACTATAAGATTTATCAATGGAAAATATTTTTTAATTAGTGTTTTATTTTATGTCCCATTTGCTAAAAAATAATACTGCAAGATATTAACAATGCATTAACATTAAATAAATAGAAATCTAGATAGATTGGATTAAAATAATTCAGTAGTATGTTGGGGATTTCCCTGCATGAGCTCATCTGTTGAATGAACTTTACTTATGGGTTCATTTCCTCACTCAAACACATTTATGCATTTGGCAGACACTTTTATCCAAAGCGACTTACAGAGCAATTATTACAGGGACAATCCCCCTGGAGCAACCTGGAGTTAAGTGCCTTGCTGAAGGACACAATGGAGGTGGCTGTGGGGTTCGAACCAGCGACCTTCTGATTAACAGCCCTGTGCTTTAGCACAGAAAATGAAGACAAAGATCAGGCGAACGTGAACTATGTTATGTGCTTGTCAGAACGTGTAAACTGCGTTGTGAATACACAGTTTCCTTAAAAATGCGCTACACAATAACCTAAAATGTCTGAACATGGGGACTATGCTACATAGTGACTTCTCAAAGTACTGTAGCTTATACTTTAGAATATTCATTATGTTTTTATTTTAGGAAATCATGTTGTTCAATGTTACATTAAGAATATTTAATATATGTGATACATAAATTGTTGTTTGTAGTTTAAACATAAAAAAAAAAAACATTTGAATATTTGGTCTTTTACAATTTGACACATATTTTTGTCATTTTCCATGTTATTTTAATTAAAACGTTATTTTTGGTGACTTAAATTATCGGACATTTTAGAATTTAGAAAATGCATGAATATGACGATGAAATATTGACTAAATCTAAAGACAAAAAAGCATTGATTTTTTTAGGTTTTACATTTTTGCCATTTTTTATTATTACCCCAGAATAGGTAACAAGGTTGCATATTTAGCCTAAAATAAATTAGTAGGGTTAGCTAGTTTGAGACCAAGGTTTGTAGTTTGAGGTTTGTAGTTATTGATAAATATATATTTTCTTATCAATTAAAGAAAAGTATTAGTATGTAATTCTTACAATAACTTTGGTAGGTTTGGGGTAAATTGTTGAGCTTGAGAAATGCAGTCGACAATTTGTGTGGAATTCAGAAAATGTGTATTTTCCTGTCTTCCTACCATACTGTAGACAAATGATGTCATTAACTGGGTATCAAAACATGCTGTAACGTGGTTGCATGCACAGTTTGGATACAGTTAAATATACATTTTATAGTAATCCAAATACATTTATAAGAATTAATTATATCTCAATTCAAGCCCACTTTTCATGTCATGTTAATCGTATACTATGTTAACATTATGTAAGATGTAATAGTTGGCATACAGTTCTCACAATTTTGAGATATTTTAAGGATTTGTGCCTACAGTATATTGCTTTAAGCAAAAGAATAGAACACCAAATTTTACCCTCTCCGTGGAAAGTGTCTTTAGTTCTTAGTTGTGGTGTCGTAGATGTTTAATTTAAAAGCTCAGTAAATGCTTTCTTAACAAGGTAGCTTGCAAAAATGGATGTCTAAAGTGTTTTCAGTTCAAAAGCACATGATTTCTGAAGATCAGCAAGATCTTATCAGATTCCCGTTAGGGATGTTTGTTCCGTTCAACAGATGGGCTCTGTGGCGTCCCACAAAGCATTTCCACAGCGCTGTGCCCAAGATAATTCAAGAGCTTTCCCTACTGACTCCATTAACTGAAGTCATTCGTCTGTCTCTTATGTATATTTATATTTTTTAATGCATAAATAAACTAAATTACAGCCGTTTAAGTACTTTGTCTTTCCCTAAAGCTAAACATAATCATATTTCTGTGAAAAATGTAAAAAGAAAAGAAAAGGCCTTTAAATTAAAACATCGGCCATTGATATCTGCAGATGATAAGAAAACTCCTGTATATGAATTCATGTTAGTCTAAAGGGGGTAGAAAAATGTGTTGAAAAATCAACCTACAACTCGTGCTGTGTGTGAATGAAAATGTCTCTTGTGTGGAATTACTTTGAATTGGGTGACAATGACAGCAGAGTTGTTGCAGTTTGTACTGCTAGAATTGGTGGAACTACCATTAAAACTTTAAACATAACTAATTCAATTACTCACCTTAAGGTTTGACACAGCAAGGAATATGATGAGTTTTATAATGCTAAAGTGGAGGCTGCTCAAGCTTCAACATTCACAATTCAGTTAATATGACTTAAGAACATTTAACAATTAAGAAATCTTACCAATATAATGTTATCTTCACAGGAGGCTATTGACAATTTCCACTTGAGCATGGTTCGGCACGGCACGATTATAAACCATTCTTAGCCCGGTTTATACGTGCCAATTCGTTTAACGCATCTTCATGATTTTATTATGATGGTTTAACTAGTATTATAGACTACATTTTATTTTTCTACAAGCCTTTTTCATCAGGGAAGTAGATTACTAGCTCATTTAAACTCAAAATACATCAATATATTCTCATATACTGTTTTCATATAAGACTTTTATAATATTTTGTTTATATATATATATATATATATATCCTTTTTAGCTAGTCTGGGAACATTTACCTTTCTTCATGTTCGTGTCCAACCCTCAGCAAATGATGGTAAACCTCTCGCCTTTTCGCTTTACTTTCCTTTTTGCGACAAGGTCCATGTCTTTGCTGTTTGTTAACAGAGTAAAACCGCACTCGCTCCAATGTTTTTACTCTCAGGGCATCGTCAATAGACAGATCTGTTACGTACCACAGTGGAAAAACCTTAACCATGCCAGCTGACCAGGATCGGCACAGAACAGTATGGTTTTGCGACAAGAACTGTTCAGCCTGATGCTAGAATAGTGGCTAATGTAGCATTAAAAGCAGAACCACCAAATTATTGATATTGGTATTAGTATCTGTATCGCTATCGGCAGTTTGTTAAATGGTCCACCTGGTCTGGTGGAAACATAACATTTTACGACAAACTAAACTGTTGCTGCAGTGGTGTGGTACATAATGCTGGTGTGAATGTGTGTTTTTGTGTGGGTGACTCGTTCAAATCCACCTTTTGTCCCACTCTTTTTGCCATCCTGTTTCCTGTCTCTACTCAATATGTTTCCTTTCAAAAAATAAATATAAAGGTTAATTTCATCATAGGGTATTAATAATAACCATTTTTAATTGTGTGGTCACTATGATTTTACTACAAAATACAATGGCGATGCTGCAGTATGGTTACTGTAATAAAACGTCTAGGTTACTGTTGTAGCCTCCGTTCCCTGATGGAGGGAACGAGACGTTGTGTCGAATGAAGCTACACTAGGGGACTTCTTTGAAGGCCTCGGTTACCTCTGAACTTGAGAAAAGGCCAATGAGAAATTGGCAGACAGAATTAGCATGTCCCTCCCCCGGACATACGGGTATAAAAGGAGGAAATCATGCGTCTGCCCATTCAGGTTTTGCACTGAGGAGCCGAGAATAAGGTCTGGCTATAGAAGTGGCTCGGTTCAGCATCGTGGCCAGTGGGACACAACGTCTCGTTCCCTCCATCAGGGAACGGAGGTTTCAACAGTAACCTAGACATTCCTCGTCTGATGCTCACTTTGACGTTGTGTCGGATTAAGCGACACTAGGGGTCCCTATTCAGTCATGCCATGCGCTGAACCGTGTACGTGCACTGCTGATGCAGGTGCGGGCAGGCAGTTGTGTGCCAAAGCGACAGGCTGCGTCAGACTGCACGTACCCTTCCCCAACGCCCCATAAAATCGCCATAAACTTTTTAGGTTCCCGGCAACCCGAAGGGGGGAACAAAGCGACGTGCCAAGCATGGGAGCAGGCTGCGCCAGCCACGCCTTTTCTCTCTCTATGTTTCTCGCATAGAGTTAAAGTGGCATTTTAACGCTATCACACGCATCGGGGAAGGCGTTCTCTCTCCTATTCTTTCAGGGGGAAAAGACCCTGCGGAGACCACCACCTGCCCAGACTGGGGGGAGATAAAGAGGGGCAAAAATACATCACATGGGTTTTCAGGCCACATGTGGGAATGGCACGGTGGTAGATCCTACCTGCTGCGAGGGACGAGTTGCTACAAACATGGCGACCGGGGGGCAGCGGGGACTGCCCACGGGAGACACGAGTCCACCCGTAGGGGGACCGTACCGTGGAAAATACACAAAGGGGGATTAATCCACCTAAGGGCCTATCCTGTGGAGCAGCTTTTCCAGTACAGAGTAATTTTAGCACCCGTAGTGGGTCTGGTCGGGGAATTCCTCCGCTGAATTAGTGGACCAGAGGGCTAAGGAGGAAGAACATCCAGGGAGCACAAATCTAGTGGACACTCCTGGGGGAAAGAGCGCACGTGATCACCTTAGTGGAGGGGAAAGGCGCTATGTGCAAGCGGAACACCCGGTCAGACGTTCAACATTCCCGAGTTCTACTGGCTCGGACCTGAGAGAACACGGGGCGAGACCGACTCAACCCTGAGATTATAATATCTCGTAAAGGTATTGGGTGTTGCCCAGCCCGCTGCTCTGCATATGTCTGCTAGGGAGGTGCTGTTGGTCAGTGCCCACAAGGATGCCACACTTCTTGTCGAGTGTGCTCGAACTCGCAAGGGGGCAGGGTGTGATAGGCCAATGAGATAGCATCAACAACCCAGTGTGAAAGCCTCTGTTCGGAGACAGTGTTCCCTTTCTGCTGTCCACCAAAGCAGACAAAGAGCAGCTCAGAACATCTAAAGCTCTGCGTGCGGTCCACATAGGTACGTAAAGCACGTACCGGACACAACAACGAAAAGGCTGGGTCTGCCTTCTTCTGGGTAGCGCTTGCAGGTTCACTACTTGGTCCCTGAAGGGGGTCGTAGGAACCTTGGGCACGTAGCCCGGTCACGGTCTTAGGACGACATGGGTGTCTGCCAGACCGAACTCCAGGCAGGTGTTGCTGACATAGAACGCTTGCAGGTCCCCAACCCTCTTGATGGAAGTGAGTGCAATCAGGAGGGCCGTCTTCAAGGAGAGGGCTCTGAGCTCGACTGATACTAGCGGCTCAAAAGGGGGGTCTCTGAAGGCCTGAAAGGACCACAAAGAGATCCCATGAGGGGAACAGGCATGGCCTGGGAGGGTTCAGCCTACAGGCGCCTCTAAGGAACCTGATAATCAGATCATGCTTCCCTTGGGACTTACCGTCCACTGCGTCGTGGTGAGCCAATATGGTGGCTACATAAACCTTCAAGGTGGAGGGGGACAGCCTCTGGCATGGATGCCAGAGGTTACACCGTCCCTGAGAAAGAAGGTCCTTCCTCAGGGGAATTCGCCTGGGAGGGGCTGTCATGAAAAGCATGAGATCCGAGAACCAAGTCTGTGTGGGCCAGTAGGGGGCCACCAGAGTCAAGTCAAGTCAAGTCAATTTTATTTGTATAGCCCCTTTCACAACACACATCGTTTCAAAGCAGCTTTACAGAATATCAGCATTAACGGACGATAAAACTGTAATGTCTATAAAATCGATTAATCATCATTGTGTAATTTAGATAAAATACGATTTTTAATAGTGTTTAAAAATAATGAAATGACAATTGTATTAATAACCCCAGTGAGCAAGATGTAGGCGACTGCGGCAAGGAACAGAAAAGTCCATAAGATGTAGATTAATGGAGAAAAATAACCTTGGGAGAAACCAGACTCACTGTGGGGGCCAGTTCCCCTCTGGCTAACATTATGAATGTAATGTAAATATTAATTATGTATAGGTAAAATCATGGTTTAAAATTATTAAACTAAGTGTTAAGGGTCAGTGATTAAACATCGATTGTGTTTGAACTGTAAGATTAATGACCAAAGTCTTTGAAGTCCATCTTGATTAATTGCAGAAGTTCACATAGATGCAAATGTCATTGTTAATTGGCTGATGAAGGCTTTTGTTGGCAATAGATAGTCTAAGCATTTCATTTCAAGATCGTAGTCCAAAAATAGACCGAGGTGATGCAGGTTGGAGTTGGCATCATTTCATCCTCTGAAGTCCGTCATAATAGATTGAAGTGATGTTTGGCTGGCACCGGCTGCATTTAGTCATCATCATTCTGCGACATGTAGCAGTGGAGTCCAACATGAAGCAGGAATGGTGCTGGATCCAGCCAGTTCTGGTGACCTCAGGATAGGAGTCCCGAGGTTGAGACAGGGAAACATATAAAAAGATGTAAGCGTAGATGCCATTTAATTTATTGCAGAGTTAGAGATCATGCTCAATGTTTCTGGTTTCTGGTTCCGGCAGACCTACCTAAAGCAGCCTAATTGTGAGTTGAAGGATAAATTAGGTGAATGCCTGGCTAAATAGATGAGTCTTTAGTCTAGACTTAAACTGAGAGAGTGTGTCTGCATCTCGAACAGTGTTTGGGAGACTATTCCATAGTTTAGGAGCCAAATATGAAAAGGATCTTCCTCCTTTAGTGGATTTTGATATTCTAGGAACTATTAATAGGCCAGAATTTTGCGATCTTAATGAACGTGTTGGAAAATGAGGTGACCCAATCCAGGATGCATCTGGCGCATGCGTTAGCTGCGACGGCACTGTCGGTGCGTTTGTCTGTATGTGTTGTTTGAGTTTATTGTTATTTTTTCGTTAATTCTGAGAGTGTACTACGGCAAAAACATCATGGGAAATTGGACAAGTTGGTTTTGGACTATCCTTATAATTACATGGATTGTAACTGACTCTGTGGTATGGACTATTCAATTAGATGATATCGGAGCAGGGAATGGACTCACCTATTCCCGGGATGAACTTCTATCTCTGCGCAATTCTATCCACTGCCAACTGTTTCCATCTACAATCATGCCCCCTGAGCTAATTTCAACATCAAGCTTAAAGAGGAAAAGAGGAAGGCGAGGAGGGGTGCGGTGCAGACTTAGAAGACGTCCTTTTAAACCTCCGCTACCTTCATTAATTCTCTCAAATGTTCGTTCATTGAGAAATAAAATGGACTTGTTGCATGCTAAATGTCTCACGGATGCATCGTTCAGGGAGGCATGTGTTTTTGCTTTGACTGAGTCTTGGCTAGATGAGTCTGTCCTGGACACCGAGGTTAGCCTGGATGGCTTTGAGATCTTTCGGGCGGACAGAAACAGTAACTCTGGGAAAGAGCGTGGAGGTGGGGTGTGTATGTACATCAACTCGCGCTGGTGCACTAACATCAAAGTACACGAGAAGATCTGTAATCCAAACCTGGAGCTGCTCACCCTGTCCGCTCGTGCTTTCTATCTCCCTAGGGAATTTCCGACTGTTGTGCTTAGTTGTGTATATGTTCCACCAAGCGCTAATGTCAAGGCAGCGGCTGAGCAGATAGCGCAAAATACACAGGCTATGCTCAGCAAATACCCGGATGCTCCAGTGCTACTTCTTGGTGACTTTAACAGCTGTCGGCTTGACTACTCATTGCCAGCCTTCAATCAACATGTGGATGTACCAACGAGATTCAATAAAACTATAGATTTGTGTTACAGTAATATTCCGGAAGCCTTTAAAGCCAATGCTCTCCCACCGCTAGGGTTAGCGGATCACAATGTTATTCATTTACTTCCTGTTTACAAACAACGGCTGAAACAACGCAAACCGGTAATACGCAGCATCCCCCAGTGGTTGGAAGATGCTATTGCATGCCTTCAAGGCTGTTTTGCATGTACAGACTGGGAAGTCTTTGAGGAAGACCTGGATGAACAGGTTTCAGTTATTACAGATTACATAAATTCTGTATGGATCTTTGTATACCGGTAAAGACTATCAGAGCATATTCCAACTCAAAACCATGGATTAATCCACAGATAAAAATATATTTTCAAGAAGAGGAAACTTGCCTTTAGGCAAAAGGACTCCGCTGGTCTCAAAAAAATAAATCAGGATATCAAAAATGAGATCTTTAAAGCGAAAAATAATTATAAAAACAAATTGGAGCAGGACTTTGCAAATATGAACACCAAGCAGGCATTCCAGCGTGTTAGGACTCTTAGTGGACAAGCCTTTAAACAGACTACTTGTGCATCAGATCCCACCACCTTTGCAAGTAATCTTAATAAGTTTTATGCCCGTTTTGACATATCTGACTTTTCAGCAGAGTGTGATAGCCTTTTGGATTCTTTGCCCCTTCAAGAGTTGAACTATGAGTCCCTTCTAACCAGGCAGGATGTCTATTCCCAGCTCATTAAGTGCAAATCGAATAAGGCTCCTGGGCCGGATGGTATTCAGGGCCGGGTCTTGAAAAGCTGTGCCCTGGAATGAACCCCTATTCTCCATTCACTCTTCCTCCGTTCACTCTGTACTTCAACAATACCTGTCAAATGGAAATCATCAATTGTTATTCCTGTTCCAAAAAACACGCATCCATCTGAGTTAAATCACTACAGGCCTGTATCATTAACCTCTATTATAATGAAATGATTTGAGAAAATCATCAAAAACATTATGCTTCCATATGTTATACCATCTCTAGATTGTCTACAATTTGCATATAAGCAGAAGAGAGGCACAGATGATGCAATGACCTGTCTCTTACATTGTCTACTTCAACACCTGGACATTTCGGGGAATTATGCCAGACTTCTCTTTATTGACTTTAGTTCCACTTTTAATTCGATTCAGCGCCACCAGGTGATAAAGAAACTACAGAGAATGCAAGTCCCATCATCCCTAATATATTGGATCCATAATTTTCTTTCCAATAGACCCCAAGTGGTTAAGGTGGGCAGTGCATCATCATCAACCATTGTCCTTAATACCGGCACCCCTCAGGGGTGTGTACTTAGCCCATTCCTTTTTATTCTCTACACAAATGACTGTCAGAGTCCTTTTACAACGACTCATTATTTTAAATATGCAGATGATACAGCCATTCTTGCTCTGCTTAATGAGGACAAGGACTCTTTTTTGGACTATCAACGTTCTACAGCACATTTTAGAAAGTGGTGTGAGGATAACTTTCTGCACCTCAATATTTTAAAGACTAAGGAACTGGTCTTTAGCACCTCAAAAACACAGATCCATGCTTCTAGCATTATCATTGATGGAGAGATAGTTGAGAGAGTAGAGCATTTCAAATATCTTGGCATTATTTTGGACCAAAATATCAATTTTAACCAGCATACTCTAGGGGTTTACAAATGCTGTCAACAAAGACTGACAGCTATTCGTAAACTTAGGCGCTTGTCTGTTCAGCCACGTCTCCTTCTGCTTCTGTATCGTAGTATTATTGAACCGGTCCTTACTTATGGGGCCATTTGTTTTTTTCATATGCTTACAGTTACCAACAAGAACAAATTCTTAAAGATAACTCATTTAGCAAGTAAAATTATTGGTATCCCTACCCCCAATTTATCGGATAGTGTCTCAACATTCACGTTGCGAAAGGCACAAAAAATCTTAAATGACTCAGAACACCCACTTTACAAGTATTTTATCCTTCTGCCTTCTGGCCGCAGGTATAGGTTACCGATGTGTAGGAAGGCCAAGTTCAGTAAGAGTTTTGTTCCTGTATCTATACGAGCTCTAAATACATAGGAAATCAGCCTTTGATACGTCATGTATGCTCTCTGTCTCTGTTTTTTGTTTTTTTTTGTTTTTGTAGATGTTTATATGTTGATGTTTCTAATATGTTATACATGTGTGTCTGTATTATGTACGCACCTATGGTGGAAACAAATTTCCTCTCGAGGACAAATAAATAAATCAATCAATATAGCATGGTAGAAGATCACTTAAGTACTGCAGAGCTAGACCATTCAAAGTTTTGTACGTAGTTAACAGAATTTTAAAATCAATACGGAATTTAACAGGTAGCCAATGTAACGATGATAAAATGGGGCTAATATAATCATATTTCTTGGTTCTCGTCAGCACTCTGGCTGCTGCATTTTGAACCAATTGAAGTTTATTTATTGATCTTGCTGGACATCCTCCCAGTAATGCATTACAATAATCTAGTCTTGAGGTCATGAACGCATTAATTAGTTTTTCGGCATCAGCAACCGAGAGCATATGCCTTAATTTAGCAATATTTCTTAGGTGGAAGAATGCTGTTCTACAAACATTTGTAATTTCATTTTCAAAGGACAGATTGGTATCAAATATAACACCTAAGTTCTTCGCTGTTGAAGTTGATGTAACAGTACATCCATCTAGAGACAAATTATATTTTAGTGGCTTATTTTTAGAGTTTTTTGGTCCAATAATTAGAACCTCTGTTTTGTCAGAATTGAGTAGAAGGAAATTTCTGGCCATCCAATCTTTTATTTCATTGATACACTCTGCTAATTTTGAGAATTGTGAAATCTCATCAGGTTTTGAAGAAATATAAAGTTCAGCCAGGACCACTTGAGTCAAAAATACCAAAAAACAATAATCTTTCCAAAATATTTATCTGCATGATTGTTAAAGTTACATTTGGCGGTATGGCTCTGTACTGAATTACCCATCCTTTTCATGAGCTCCATGAAAGCTAGTCAGGTAACAGCAGCAGCTTCTGGGGACAATCTCCCATTTAGAACTGGGAAAGCAGCAAACAAATCCCCAATTGAGAACAGAGCATGCATCAGTGAAAACAGAATGACACTGATTAAGTTAAACAGAGTTAAAGGAGGAGCTAGGGGAGGAGGTGGGTTGCAAGCATGCAGTGGAAGCAGCTAAGCAGACAGACTGAAAAATGCCTTTAAATAAGGCCCTTGATTGAAAGAAACTAATTGAAGGCGTATGAATTGGATCAGCTGATAGACTGGGTATCAGCTGATAGCTGAGCTTGACTACGCGGCCTGCCTGAACTAACGCTGAACGCTAGATTTCAGTCAGGACCACTTGAGTCAAAAATACCAAAAAACAATAATTTTTCCAAAATATTTATTTGCATGATTGTTAAAGTTACATTTGGCGGTATGGCTCTGTTCTGAATTACCCATCCTTTTCATGAGCTCCATGAAAGCTAGTCAGGTAACAGCAGCAGCTTCTGGGGACAATCTCCCATTTAGAACTGGGAAAGCAGCAAACAAATCCCCCCAACAGACCATACCAGGCAATCATCCCTGGCTCTTTTGCTAAAACGAAGAGCCAGGAGAGGATCGAAATGAGCGTTTAAGAAGCCAACCTTATTTAGTTTATAGGAATAAGCTAAAAAATTTAACGTGAAGATAGCCAGAGAAATGAAGCTAGATCTAATGAAGCTGTAATTAAAAAGCCAATTAATTACTGAAGCAATATTTATTTCGACTACAGATCACAAGCATCACTCATAGCTTTCTGAGCCTCAAGGATGGCTCGAGTATCTGGCCGGAGATACCGTTCATAAGCTGCCGAAGACCATCTTTCCATAGCTTTAAGGGTAGAAACGGGAGTAGAGGAAGCAGCCATTGTAGCAGCCCCTATACGCAATGAATGAGCTAAATAACGCCCTGGGGGAAGCCCGCAGTATAGACAAAGCAGACGGAAGCGGGATGCAAACCAGGCTCTGGACATAGGCTTCCCCTCCTCCGTTGTAAATAATGGGTCCTCCGGACGAGCTTGAGGACGACTCCTCAGATAAGCCAACATAGAAGACAGAGGACAAAAAGCAGAATTAGTTTCAGAAACGTAAACAAAAGCTCCTTCCCTGTTCCATCAGATTTTGAGTGTTTCAGAAATATGGTGAAGTGGTGAGAAAAAACTGAAACATCAGATATTGTGAGGTCATGTGACGGATTAAAGGAATCTGTGCGTGTTGAGAACTCGCCACCTCTGAGAAAGCCATAGAAAGCAGTAAGCAAAACAGATTCTAACATCATATCAGTATAAATCCCAAAGCATCCCGCTCTCAGATGTGATATTAATTTTCTCAAAAGTGGAAGTGTGAGAGGGAGACGATGATCATTGCCTTTAGGTTTCTCTTTTTTAAGTCCATTAAGCAGGAGACGAATCGATGAATTTTCGAGCAAGCTGGAGGTAGATGGATCCAAGCAGCGCAGGTGGAATTGGATGCCGGCGATCATACATTTAATGGATGAAGGCTGCATTTTACGGGACTCAAAACAGTGAACTATAAAAGCACTAACTTATGAAACATTGACAGGAAGTACATTTACAGAGAAGGTGGCACAAAAAGAACTAAAATGAGACCAAGCAGTGTCATACATTTTTAATGTCGATGTTGCTAGACCACTGCCCATGTACTTAGCTGCTGAATGAAAATAAGATAGAAGGGTCATGTCTAATCTATTACGGTTTGGCTGAAAGGAGGGCAGACCAAGCTGGTTGATGCTGAACCTGGACACAGGAGGTGGAATTTCTGAAATTCAAATCGAGAAAGTGAATCAGCAACTTGATTGTTTAAGCCTGGAATGTGAGCAGCTCGAAAAATGAAGTTATCCAAGACCGATACCCAAGTAAGGCGCCTGACGAATCGGTTGATAAACGGAACTGATGAGCGACCCTTGTTAATAATATTAACAGTTGCCTCATTATCACAAAAACACAGAATTTGTTTTCTGGACCATTGTTTGCCCCACAAAATACAAGCTATCACAATGGGATATAATTCCAACAGAGCGGTGGACATATTATTATCAGGCATGGATATCAGCTCCTTTGGCCATTTACTAGCAAACCAATGACCATTAAAAACCCCCCCAAAACCGACAGAAGGCACAGCATCTGTATACAATTTAAGGGCTGCAGAAGACTCCAGATCATCGGAATGAAAAAAAGAAATGCCATCCCAATTATTAAGGAGCAAAGACCAGAACCTGAGATCTGATCTGCAGCCTGCATCTAGGGTAACTATGTCCTTAAGATCTTTAACTGATTTGGATATATCGAGGAGTCTGGCAATAAAAGACCTGCCTTGGGGAATTATACGCATCACGAAATTAAGATGGCCTAGTAGAGAAAGCAAATCTCTTTTTGAAAAACATGTGGACATCTGAGCATTTCTCATGATTTCTCTAATGCGATTTAATTTCTCAAGGGGCAACGAGGCTTGCATTAAATTAGAATCTAATGTAATGCCTAAAAACTCAATAACTTTAAGAGGGCCTAAAGTTTTCTCCTCAGAAAGGGGAACACCTAAATCGGCGAAAGTGTGTTTTAACGCCGAAATGCATCTCTCTGGCTTTGCATTTTTATGATCCACAAGCAGAAAATCGTCTAAAAGATGGAGCATGTGCGGTAATTTGCAGTTATTAAGGAGAATCCAACATAGTGCCTCTGATAGTGTATCAAATGTTTTTGGACTACTGCGACAGCCGAAAGTGAGCCTGACCGAAAAATATAATTTTTCCCTCCATTTAACACCAAATAAATGCCACTGCGATGGATGTAAAGGCATGACTTTGAAGGCGTCTGAAATATCTGCCTTTGCAAGCCATGCACCCCTACCTGCTATTTTTATGAATTTAATTGCATCGTCAACAGTTGCGTAAAACAGAGAAAACGGAGCTAGAGGAATAAGACTGTTGATACTTTGAGCCTCGTCATTATGGGGGGCAGACAAGTCAATTATTAAGCGCTTCTTCCCTGAATATTTTCGGGTAGCAATTCCTATAGGATTAATCCGACAAATTGAGAAAGGAGACTTATCAAAGGGCCCAATCATGAATCCTATCTTAACTTCCTTTTCCAACAAAGAATCGACAATTTCAGGTTCCTTTACAGCAGAAAGCAAATTACTACAGGAAAAAGAATGATTAGGCAACCATAATAATCCTGCAAAAAAACCGTGGATAAGTCCCGTTATTAAATAATTGATCGAAGCAGCGGTTAGGATGATTTTTCAGTGCCTGTCCCAGTTTTGGAACATTGATTGGGGTTGATGGCTTTATTTCTTTTTCTCCTTTTTCATAAAGCGGGTTCGTCTTGGGCACACAGATTTTGGGTGGCTGTCTCCGCAGTAACTACAAGCATAAACATATTTACAATTATAAAATTTGCAAAAATTTTCATTAAAATTATAGCACAATGGAGTAGCAAATGGTGTTACCTTAGAGTAAATAGTTTGAAAACCAGACTTAGAAGATAGAGGAGACACAGATTTTGGGCATAGATTGAGAGTGTGAGAATGAGAGCCACAAATCGAGCAGGAGAGAGCTTGATGACCAGTGAAATGTCTGCTTATGAGGGTTAAGTCGACTACAGACCAGTCCAATCTCTGATTAAAACGTTGAATAAACATAGCAGCTTTTGCAGAGAATGATTTGTGATAGTCATAGAAGAGAGTTCCTCCATAAGTCAAAGCCAAGTCAGAAATAATTGCTAAATATGTGTCCAGCTCGGCTCTACGAGACGGATAGATTTCGCAAATGACATCTCTGTAAACCCCAAATGCCACATTAAATTCAGCTAGTGTTAACATTTTTAAAAGCCGGGGATCGCTGTCTTTAAGCATAAGGGACACATCGCCGCAATCAACAACACGCTTCTCACTCATTTCTGAGCACAGTAATATTTTTACAAGATTGATATCATTACCTGCCATGATTTGGCTTCTCAACTGATGAGAAATCGCCGCAGCCGGCGGAAAGAATGGAGAGCCTGAAGACACGGGAACTGCACTTCCCATCGTTCTTCGCGGAATAGTCGCCGCGTTGACGACGTCATCATCCAGCTGCGGAGTAAACACGGGCAGCCGCGCCATGCCTGAAGTGGAGTTCTCGAAAGATAGGCCGGAGAAGAGAAAATTTGCCGAGGACCTAGATGATGGACCGGACTCCAAAGCCTGAATTCTGGAGTTCATGTCGGAGAGCGAAAACTGAATGCTGGACAATGCTGTTAACACTGGGTCATTGCTTTGGACTGAAGAAGAGTAGACTGCTCGGTTTGAGATGGCTGGACCACCTGCCCGCTTGGGTGCAACATCAGACGTAGTAAAAGCCGGGTCGAGGTTCTTTCTCTTCTGCGGCTGTTTCCTGCCGGAGAATGGAGGAGGAGGAGGAAGATCTGCTGCTGGGACGTCAATTTTTTCACAGAGCAAAGCAAACAATTCTTTATGCGTAGCTCCAGTCAGTGCCGGGATATCGTGTCTATACAAGGTTTCCAGTAACTTCGGCAGTGGCCAATCAATGATGCTAGGAGGACTAAAAGATTTACTCACAAGGCGAGAGCTCCGACGGACAGAAGCGTTGCTTTCGTCTTGAAAGGCTTCCTCTGCTTGACTTAATTGTTGCTGGGATTTTTCAATGGATTCAACTTGCCATTGGTCTTCAACATGTGCGGTGGTAGACATGATCAGCAGTTGAATGAGTACAGCAAAATATATGAGTAATCACATTGTATTGCGAGAAGCTACGTTTGCAAGCATGCAGTGGAAGCAGCTAAGCAGACAGACTGAAAAATGCCTTTAAATAAGGCCCTTGATTGAAAGAAACTAATTGAAGGCGTATGAATCGGATCAGCTGATAGACTGGGTATCAGCTGATAGCTGAGCTTGACTGCCTGAACTAACGCTGAACGCTAGATTTGTGTATCGTCAGCATAGCAGTGGAAACTTATTCCACGATTCCTGATAATATCTCCCAGGGGAAGCATATACATGGAGAAAAGCAGAGGCCCTAAAACTGATCCCTGTGGCACTCCATATTTTACTTTTGTTTGGTTTGACAATTCCTCATTTACATAGACAAAGTGGTAGCGGTCTGCTAAATATGACCTAATCCATGCTAATGCCACTCCACAAATTCCAACATAATTCTCCAGCCTATTCAAGAGAATGTTGTGATCTATCGTGTCGAATGCAGCACTAAGATCTAAAAGCAATAGAAGAGAAATGCAGCCGCAATCAGATGATAAGAGCAAGTCATTTGTAACTCTGATAAGTGCAGTCTCTGTACTGTGATGAGGCCTAAATCCTGATTGAAATTCTTCATATATACTATTTCTCTGTAGAAATGAACATATTTGGGAGGATACTACCTTTTCTAGTATTTTTGACATAAACGGGAGATTTGAAATCGGTCTATAATTAGCAAGTTCTCCAGGACCAAGTTGTGGCTTCTTAATTAGCTGTTTGATAATTGCCATTTTAAAGTTTCTTGGGACATGTCCTAAGCATAGCGAGGAGTTAATGATATTAAGAAGAGGTTCTGATATTACAGGAGATACCTCTTTTAAGAGCTTAGTTGGTATAGGATCTAACAAACAAGTTGTGGCTTTTGATGTTTCGATTAGTTTTGTTAGCTCTTCATGACCTATGATAGCGAAGGATTGAAGCTGCACATGAGGGAAATTATTCGACACTGTTTTCTGAGGTGCTATGACAGATGATTGCATAATTCCAATTTTATTTCTGATTATTTCAATTTTATCTGTAAAGAAATTCATGAAGTCATTACTCTTGAGCTGTGATGTAATATCTGGTTCGGTTGAGGCTTTATTCCTAACCAATTTAGCCACAGTACTGAATAAACATCTAGGATTGTTGTGGTTATTTTCTATGAGTTTACTAAAATATGCTGACCTGGCAGCTTTGAGTGCGTGTTTGTAGCTACAGACACCATCCTTCCATGCACCATGAAATACTTCTAATTTTGTATTTTTCCAAATGCGCTCCATTTTCCGAGCTGCTCTCTTGAGAGCATGAGTGTGATCATTGTACCATGGTGCAGGGCTTATTTCTTTAATTTTCTTTAATCGAAGTGGGGCAACAACATCAAGGGTGCTAGAGAAGACTGCATTTAAATTTTTTGTTATTTCATCAAGTTCTTCTGGGCTTTGGGGTTTATTGAGTATATGAGATAGATCTGGAAGAGTATAAGTGAAGCTATCTTTAGTGGTCAAAAGAATAGTTCTACCTGAACGATAGCGTGGTGTAGATTGAGTAACATTAGCTGATTGCAGCATGAGATGAAGTAATGATCCGAGATGTCATCGCTCTGCTGCAGAATTTCTATATTATCAACATCAACTCAATATAAAAGAATTAAATCTAGCGTATGATTATGGCGATGAGTTGGTCCTGTTACATTTTGTCTGACTCCAAGAGAGTTGAGAATATCGATAAATGCTAATCCCAATGTATCATTTTCATTACCTATGTGAATGTTGAAGTCACCAACAATTAAGGCTCTATCTACAAGATCTGATAAAAAATTTGCAAATTCACTAAGGAAATCTGAATAAGGCCCGGGTGATCTATACACTGTAGCAAGGGTAAAGGACGACAGAGATTTTTTATTTATATTTGTATTTGACGGTGTCACTGTCACGGTGAAAATGATGAATCCAAAGGCAGAGATGACAGAAATAACAGTCTTTAATGAAGTACTAACAAACAAAGGCAGTCTCTCGTTAAAGCACAGAGAACTGGATAAAGTAACTTAAAGAGAAGGGCAGACTCCTGTCACGATGAGTAAGCAGATCAGGACTCCCTTGGGGCAGACTAGGTGAACAGGAGAAGAGGTCTCAGTCAGGGAGAGAGAACCAAACAGGTTCACATGCAGCAGCAACAGCAGGGCACGGAAAATACTACGAAGCAAGACTGATGCAGAAAAACAGGACAAGACAGGGTAAGCACTGAATTGTACAGACATGAAGGTCGCAGAAGACGTAACGTGTGACATGCAACAATAATCCGACAAAGAATCAACCAAAACAGACACCAGATAAAGGGTGCTCACTTAAGGGAAAAGTAGAAACACGCGAGTGCTGATTGCGATGACTAACAGGTGCGGGTAGAGAGAGAAGCCTGCAGAACGAAGCAGAAGAGAGAAAGAGTGTGTGTGTGGGTGTGTCTGCGTGCGTGTGCGAGCGTGTGCGTGCGAGTGTGTGAGAGACTCAAAAGGGAAGAAAAACCTGACTCATGACAGTCACATTAAGCATTATTAGTTCAAAAGACTTACATTTATATCCTGTCCTCTGAGTAACACCAAAAACTTCACTGTAAATTGTAGCAACACCTCCTCCTCGACCTTTCAGACGAGGCTCATGTTTATAACAATAACCTGGGGTAGTAGATTTATTTAATTTAATATATTCATCCGGTTTAAGCCAGGTTTCAGTCAAACAGAGCGCATCCAATCTATGATCTGTAATCATTTCATTGACAATTAGTGCTTTGGTAGAAAGAGATCTAATATTTAGTAGCCCTATTTTTATATGATGTGTATTTTTAATTTGTTTGTTTTGTTCAAGTTTGACCTTAATCAAATTTTTTCTAAATGATTTAGTGAGGGTATTGTGTTTCGTAGTTCGTGGAACAGACACAGTCTCTATGAGATATCTAGGTGATACATTCACTATGTGTTGTAGTTTATGTGACCTGTGTGACGTCTCAAGGCAGCTAGCAGACGTTCGGATTAACCAGTTTGTCTGCTTCCTGACCTGGGCCCCATTTAGTCAATTAATATCATTATTAAGTCTATGAGCCAAATTACTAGAGAGGAGAGCGGCACCTTCCCTGGAGGGATGGAGTCCGTCTCTCTTTAGCAGGTCAGGTCTACCCCAAAAACTCTTCCAATTGTCTATAAATCCTATTTTATTCTGCAGAGTGACTTGTTCCTCATCCTCTCTGACCTTGCACAGCACCTGTGCAAGTAGGCTCACTGGGGGAAATACGTACTTGCGCAGCCCCCGGGGCCAGCTGTGTACCAGTGCATCTGTCCAGAGGGGAGCCTCCACTAGGGAGTACCAGAGCGGGCAATGGGAGGTCTCTTGGGAAGCGAACAGGTCTATCTGTGCTTTGCCGAACCACTTCCAAATCAGCTGGACCACCTGGGGGTGGAGCCTCCACTCTACGCTGAGTGTACCTTGCCGTGACAGCGCATCCGCTGCCGCGTTGAGGTTGCCCTGGATGTGAGTGGCGCGCAATGACTTGAGTTGTTGCTACCTCCTAAGGAGGAGATGGCGAACGAGTTGAATTCAAGGATTAATAAGCTAATGTTGATTCTAATCAATGTTATATTGATTTAAATAATTAATAATTATCTTTGATAATTATTAATTATTGTTAATAACCAAACCCACTTCTGAACGAAGCCCCAACAAGTACATTTAACTAACTAAAAATAAATGAATAAAAACAACCTATGAAAATATGTTACAGAATACAGAATAATTTTGTTGCCAATGGTTTTTTTCTACAGTATGATTATAATGAGACACACTGCGTGTAGGATGAATGAAGAATCGATGTGCTGATCCCTAAAAGTAACAGAAAATGTACAAGATGTGCTGTCAGAATTAATAGTAATAATAATAATAAAAAATATAGCTGCAAGCAGCAATACCAAGGTCAAGTCCATTATCAGCAACACGAGCAGCTAAAGAAGCATCATGACACGTATAAATGTCTTATGATTTACATTGAGCAGTTTGAGGGCTGGGGGATATGGCGATATATGCTGATTTTATAAATGATTTCGTTATGTAAAAATGTACTGAAGTTAGTAACATCTGAGAGTAATGAAGAAAACTTGAATGACTATTCAAATACAGAGCAGGATGTGGTTGATGTTGAAGAGTTATTAAATAAGCATTACACCGCAAACGAGAGATCAATTTAGTCTTGCATGCTGTCTGATCGAAGGAAGATGTGTGATTTCTGTGAGCACTTGCTATGCGATGAGCATTTGCAGTATCTTGGGTGCCTGAGCGGTCAAATGTATTTATGTTTAAGTATTCATGTAAACGTGGTTGATTTTGTCCTAAACAAGTGTAAATACTTTCCAAAAAGGATTCATGTAAATGCAGTACAAAGAAGCATAATACGTTTCAAATCAAGGGCCGATGAATGCTGTAGGAGGAGTTAGAAAGAGTATGCTTTCAATGAAATTCAAAATGGTGGACAGGTAATAGGGCATATCATGGAAAATATAGCATCATTGTCATCGCCATAACCCAAGAAACCAGACAAGACCAGTCTCATGGACATAGGCTAAATTATTTGATAATAGGACAAATAATTCCTGATTATAGGCCACACTTTAAGCAATAAAATCTACTTTTCATATTTTCTTACCAGTAGGTGGCACTGTTCGAAACTGCTAATGTAACATCACGGAATTATGGCTATCACATGTAACAAGTTGTGTTTAATAGGCCAAAGCGTTGCCAAGATACAACCTTGAGACCCTTTTGACATGCTCGCAATCAAATTTACAGTTGATTGGTAAATGGCGGCCATGTTCCTAAAGATCCACAATTGTTCCTTTGGATAATGATGCGAAGTCAGAAAAAGACACTGCATGTACATTTTGAAGTCAATCGGACCAACGGTTTCGGTAGTTAGAGCCACTTTCACATTGTTTCCAGTTATGTGGCCGAGCCCTTTTTCTGTGTGTTCTCAGATTGAGACTTGATATAAGTGTCAAGTTTGGTGAAAATATCTAATTCCATTTAAGAGTTCTATCTTTTTACGTAAACTTTTAAAATCATCTGGCAGTTTTAGGCACTTACAATCCAAAGTTTGCCATGTTCCTTCTAACTTCAATGAACTTGCTTACCACGCTTTCTTCTATCAGTGATTTCGTTCTGATCAGACGAACGGCCTAGAAGCAATTCGCAAAAGTATTTTCTGAACTTTTTTCAAAGTGGCAACAGGCCATAAGGCAAACCATTGCAACTGTGATATCGTTGTGCTTGGCAAGTCCTCAGGAACATAGCGAGACCAGTCTCGTCAAAATAGGCCAACGCCATCAAAAGTTATCAGCTCACATATTTATATAATAACAAATTTCCACCACTTGGTGGAGCCAGACCTAAACTTTTCAGGCAACTTCAGGGCATGGTGTTAATGACACATATAACATTTCGTAATGATACGCCAATGTATTAGTAAAATACAGCATTTTGCACCAAAATTCGAAATGTCCGATGCCCAAAATGGCAGACATGGAAAAATTGGATATCATTCGACTCGGTATGTCACACTGAATCTAAAGGGACCAGGTTTGTGATTTTTGATCAAAGCTTTCAGAAGTTATAAGCCAAAATAGGTGTTTTTTTCTATCTTTTGACTAGTAGGGGGAACTAAGCTGAAACCTCAGGGCATGACAGCCATGACACGTACCAACTTTTGTCAAAATCTGTTAAAGCATTGCGGAGATACAGCCTCAAGTCCAATTTTGCGCGTTCTTCGTCATATTCATTAAAGCGCCATAAAAAATTGTTTGGTCTATCAACATGAATTCCAAAATTTTTCGTAAGCACTGTCTATTGAGCATCTGTGCAAAATCTGGTGAAAATTGGGTGAACGGCCTAGGACGAGTTTGAAAAAGTAGGTTTTTCTGAAAATAAAAAACAAAACAAAACCATGGTATGCTTTCGACTCGGCATGAGCTCAGGAATCAGAAGAAAAAATATTTTCTCTCTAGGTTCAAAGGTTATTAGCGTAAAGATGAGTGAAAATTTGACCTGTTGGTTGCGCTAAAGTGTTTGAGCTAGACACTCCAAATTTTCTGTTATCAGTTTAGACTTTCTTCAATCTGTGAAAAAAATGTCATAACTTTCCTGCAAATAATAATAATAATAAGAAGAAGAACATTAACAAACACAATAGGGGTCTTCACCCTTTCGGCGCTTGACACCTAAAAACAGAAAGAAATATGCATCTCTCTAAAGTCTCTGATGATGTTGAGGGCCAGACTTCAGAAGTGCTCTGTGAGTTAGGTGAAGGTCTTTGCCAAGACACATTTCACAGGTAAAAATGGTCATTTTGACCCCCCTCGACAAAATAATGGATTAGTCAGTACAAATTGGCAAAAAATGGCATTTCATATTTTGGCTTTCATCATTATTTATGTTTATCTTTCTTGTGAAAATGTATTAACAAAATCAAAAAATTTCAGCTGGGGGAAATTTCTGGAATTTGGTTGATTTAACATGTAATGACCCTCAAGCAACGTCTTGACGTGCTTCATCCTGAGATGTATTTTAAACAGTTTTGAATGAGTTCTCATGTGTGCAGGACATTTGTTCACTGCATTTCCCACACTATCTCATAAAAGAACAAACAAATATAAATTAGAATTTTGGTTTTATTAATAAATTGAAATGTGAATACAAAGCTTATTTCAAGCATTTAATCAATAACCTTTAGAAATATATTTTAAATCATGAGATACCTGAATTCAGTCAAGTGTTTCCAAACTTTACACTGGTAGTGTATATTATCATCACATTCATGCTGAGAAATGTTCAACACCAGAGGTCACTGTTACCATAATATTATATATTGTCATAATTTCTGGGCATTTGTTGCACTTCCCTATGGAGTGTGTATTATTGGTTGTGGAGTGGTTAAGGGGTAAAGGTTATAAGTTTGATGGCAGACTGTCATTACTCATAAACTAATACCTCCTGTCACCATTATTGCCTTGAGAACACTCTTTTGTATGCTTTTTTCACTCCTGATGGCCTTTCATTGCATTAAATCCAACCGTAGGATTATGTGGGACTCATTATTCCTGGATTTAATAGATACTTGTGGTTATTGGACATATTATACTATATGAGTGAATCTCATGAAACATAAACAACAAGTCATATTTCATCCCAAAATCATAAGAAAGAAGAAATTATATTTTGCATGAAACCTAATTATGGAACTTTAAGATATTGTTTGTGTTGTGACATTATTTGCATGATAATTAAGCACATTATCTCAATACTGTAATGTGAGCAAAAAACTGTTTCCTATTTTTTTTTCTTCTTGTTAACCAATATCTAAACTTTCTTAAAACAAGATAAATTTACTTGAGATTATTTGCCAGTGGGGTAAGAAAATAAACTTGATTTAAAGGGGGAAAAATAAAGTATTGACACATTGTTGTATTTGTTTATAATGCCTTTCAGTTTTGGGGATTTGAGTAAATAAAACTCATTGTAGTACAGTATAATGTTTATAATGTAATATAGTAGACAGTTTTATTACAGTGTATCTAGTAAGAATTATCATTGAAAATATGGGAATTACAAAAATGCTCAAAATTCTTTCTTTATTTTTTCATGCACGGCCCAATGCGTCACAGCTTTGGCAACTTGGACATGTTCTTGACAAGTTTCATGAAAATCCTCTCATGTGTATTTACATGTGTATTTGTATTGTATTGCCTATATAAATAATTAAAAAAAAAAACGGATTCTGCTCTTAAAAATGCATTTGATTCATTGTCAGTTAAAAGTCTTATTTTTTCTTTGTAGCCTTTAAGTCTCTCTCTATTATTATTATTATTATTACTATTATTATTATTATGTATTAGGTGCAATTCCTGTTTTTTATTTATTTTTATTTCTGAGAACTAATAGAAATTTTGTATAAACTATTATCTAACATAAAACTGATCAAGTACAAAAAAAAAGGGTTTTTTAAACACATCAAATGTCTGATTTTGTCCTTTCGCACCTCAGAGGTCTCTTGACCTTTTCTACTGTATCCAATTAAACTTTTACAACAGTGTGATCATTTTGACATTATCTATTGATTTAATATTCTATTGTTTAATTGTTTTTATTATTAACTAATATAATGACCAGAAATGTAATGCTTAGCTGTGTTTTAGCCACATCGTACACATAACCTTGTTACCGGCTGGTTTTCGCATTACACAAAAATACAAATTACATGCATTTAATGAGATGCATCTCATTAAAAATATTAACATGTCTGAGTCGTATTGCATCCCAAAATCAGAAGATAGAATTTTGTTTTTGTTTTGTGAAATAATTTGCATGATAATTAAGCATATTTCCCCTAAATTCTCATTATTGTAAAAATAATAATAATGAATAAAAAAATAAATATATATTATTTAAAGTGTAAAACATGGCAGTATTTGTTGTACTGCCTTTCGTGTTTGGTGATTTTAAAGAAAAAGGCATTGTATTACATTATTATGCATACATTATTACATTATTATGCATACATTATTACATTATTATGCTTTTATGTAATCTAGTGAGAATCATCATTGAGAATAAAAAATTATGTTTAAACAATTAAACAAAAATAATTTACCAAAGAAAATCATCATTTGGACCCTTT
The DNA here is from genome assembly GCF_025860055.1 of Xyrauchen texanus. Taxonomy (NCBI): domain Eukaryota; kingdom Metazoa; phylum Chordata; class Actinopteri; order Cypriniformes; family Catostomidae; genus Xyrauchen; species Xyrauchen texanus. Next base: position 2,758,500 of record NC_068312.1, read on the forward strand.
TACAGCATGCCAAGAAGACAACTAAATAATCTAACTACATTTTTTACATAAATTGTAGTGTTGACTGAATTTGCCAAGCTCAACCATTAAACCCATTAAGAAAACAAATATTTTATTCATATAATTGAATTAACAAATGCAAATTTGTTCCCTAACTAGCCAGCACCTACTGAGTGATAACTTAATTCAAACTGCAAACCTGTTACCCATTCTGGCATTGGTTCGGTTTATTATTTATTTTTACATTTGATCAGTTTTATTTTTTCATGTTTATTAAATATGTATTGCTTGAAAAATAACAAAATCACACAACAGGGTTACAAAAGCTCTTAAAAAAATAGATGTAAAACAAATCAGTTTATATAATATATAGTTTGACCTCCTGTTGTTGATGATCAAGAGTTTTAGACCTTATTTTGTACCCTACTGGTGGAAAATGCCAAACTGTGATCTGCCCTAATGTGTGAAATCATCAGTTAATTCAGTACACTTGTCTCAGGCGTTCAGAACTACATTGGGATGAGTGTGTTTGGTGTGACACGGACAGGGGGCGCTATAAGGCCTGCTGATACTTTTGGCATTACTGTGACCTTCCATCCAGACCACCAGAGTCTCCATTACAGAGATATGCTCAAAGTGCAACTCATTAACAAAGTTAGACACGCTCCTCTTTTACATGTTCACAAGTTCACTATGATTTTTTAATGATTCTTTTTACTTGAAAACAAGAATACTACATTGTTATATTATACAAAAATATTTTATATAAAATATTGTTATATTATATATAAATAAAGTTTTTCATCGCCTCTGACAATGTTTTTACAGTGAGAATAACTGATAATAGTGTGTGTGTGCGTGCGTCTGTATGAACCTGCCGATAGCAAACAGTGTGTGCTGCAGCTGAGAGGTGCTTCATGTTAACTCAAAATGTTTGTTTGTGATGGGGATCCACAGATGTGGATAGTAACGCACTACATTTACTTGAAACTTTTTGGGGGGGAAAAAAATCACTTTTAGAGTAGTTTTAAAAGTGGATACTTTTTACTCTCACTCAAGAAAATTTCTTATGAATAAAATGTACTTTTACTTCATTACAATGGGTGGCATTCATTATATTACTGGGTTTAATTTTAACTAATGTGAAATTTATTGAGAGATTATTGAATGAGAATTTTACGATAGTGAAGTTCACACAGCTGCACGTGCTGTCACAGTCACTCAAGACTCAGCAGCATCAAGCTCTTCAAAGTGAAACACTTTCTTCTCTCCGCACAGTGATAAAAGTATAGTTTCGTCATGCAGTGCCTTCATTTAACACCAAGACAAGCGGATATTTCAAGATTAAAATTGAAGCTCCAATTTAAGGAAGCGCGTTGAGGTAAGTTGTAGCTCTAATGCTAACGTGGGCTTTTCTGTGTAATGTGATGGTCATTTTCAGGGAGATTCTGTAATTGGGCACTAATGACATCAGTTTTTAATTGTACATTTTAAAATCAGTGCAGCAATATATCACTGTCTTGAGCAGTATTTACGCAATTACCCGCACCTTCGCACTGGCAACTATCGCAGCTACTTTGGGCTGATTAACTGAATAAATCCATGTTAAATGTAAATGCCTTTCGCTCTGCCGTTCCCGTGATTGACAACTGGAGCGCGAACAGACAGCATTTCTACGTGTGTACAGCGAGGGGCATACAATCAGCATGAAATAAAACATTGCAGGAGTGAAGGAAGCAGTAAACTCCCAGCTCGTACGTCTTCCCCATGGTGGATTATGGGCAATTAACCATCGTCAATTGTAGATCAAATGTACACTTGAAATTAGTGTGCATTGTGGGTAAGAATGTGTGAACAAAAGTATGGAACGAGTGGCTCACGCTGAATTCAGACACTCCTACAAAACGGCGGATATCTGAAATAGTGCACTATATTGTGGATAGGGGGTGGTTTCAGACACTGCGAGTGTTCCGTGAACGGGGTTGGTGCCCTACGCAGGCTGCATACTCTGCATTTAGAGAGCGGCGGTACAACTGTACAGAACAAATTATCTAAATTCTTTTGACACTGAAAACTGTAACTACACAGTTGTTCACATTTTCACCGTAATAATTACAAGAAAGATTTCCAAACCTCTCTTCTTATTGACAAATTCATCCCGATCTGACAAGAGCCCTTAAAGGGATAGGGCTTCTCTCATCATTTACACTCATGCCATCCCAGATGTGAATGACTATCTTTCATCTCCTGAACACAAAAGAAGATTTTTAGAAGAATTTACAGCTCTTTTGGTCCATAAAATGTAAGTGAATGGGTGCCAACATTTTAAAGCTAAAAACAGATAAGTCAGCATAAAAGTTATCCATAAGATTCTAGTGGTTAAATCAATATCTTCAGAAGCGATGTGATAGCTGTGGATGAGAAACAGATCACTTTCACATTCTTCTACTTGTGTTTTTGGTAATTCACCAAGGGAGAAGAATGCCTAGCAAAAAATTACAAATATTATTTCTCTGTTTCTCACCCTCACCATATCATATCACTTCTGAAGATATGGATTTAACTGCTGAAGTTATATGGATTACTTTAATGCTGCCTTTATGTGCTTTTTGAAGCATCAAAATGTTGGCACCCATTCACTGAAATATTCTTCTAAAAATCTTAATTTGTGTTCTGTAGATGAAAGGAAGTCATACATATCTGGGATGGCATGAGGGTGTGTAAATGATGAGAGAATTTTCATTTTTGGGTGAACTATCCCTTTAAAGCGATAGCTAAGCCATAATTTACTATTCTGTCATAATTTCCCAATCTTCATGTTGTTCCAAACCCATGTGACCTTCTGTAATCTGTGAAACACAAAATATGTTAGACCGAATGTTAGGGAAAGACAGTCTTGCTCACCATTCACTTTCAAAATATAGAGGAAAAAAACACATTCACGTAAAGTAAATAGTGACTCAGGCAAACATTCTGTCTAATATCTCTTTATTGTTTTGCATGGAAGAAAGAAAGTCATACGGGTTTGGAACAACATGATGGTGAATGATGACAGACTTTCCATTAATAATAATAATAATAATTCTGTAACACATGTTTGTAACACAACTTCCGGTTCAGGTTTGAAAAGGAGGTGATGGGGAGCAGGAACACGTTTCAGGTAGTCTTTATTTTTCAGCCCTCTGTCAGATGCATCCATCTGCAAAATAAAGGGTAGAGAGAAGTTTGGAGCATGTAAGAGTGGTCCGCCACGAAGTGTAGATTTTATTTTTAGAAAATCCTGTTGGCTCTGGACCGGATCGGGAGCCCCTTTTCTAGTGAGATCAGTCAGGGACCTGGGGACGTCCCATCACACTTAGGTAACAGAAACACCAGGCTGGCCCAATCGCTGTGCGAATCTTCTATTACCCCCATTTCGATCATTGCCTCTAATTCGTCCCGAATCACCTTTTTCTTGTGCTCGGGCAAGCGGTATGGCCGACTACGCACTACCACAACTGTTTGGGTCTCGAAATTATGTTGTATGAGGTTTGTACGACCGGGAAGAGGTGAGAACACATCCGCAAATTCTTTTTGCAACTTGGCCACCTCCGTGAGCTGGGATGGAGAGAGGTGGTCTCCACAGGGGATGAATGGATTGGCTTTGAACTTCACCTTGGGGCCGAGCTGCACCCTCTCCGGAACTACTGTTGCCATGGTCACGGGGGACATCTCTCTCCATAATTTAAGAAGGTTGAGGTGGTAAATTTGACGTGCTTCGCCTCTATCCGTTTGTTTAACCTCTTTGTGTCCCTTGAGCTTGGAACAAATTTTGTTGTGACAACTGACCCAGTGTGTGTAGCTTTGCTCGAAGATCAAGGACATATTGAATAAAATGTTTGATTTGGGAAGGTCCTTCTTCCCACGCCTCCCATATGACGTCAAGCACCCCGCAGGGCTGATGTCCATACAGGAGCTTCAAATTACTAGCATCCTCGTGCAGGAACTTGCAAATCATATTTTTCAGCGTTCTCATATTCGTGAGAATGAAATCCACCAGCTAAATTATCCCCCTGTGGAAATTCCCTAAGTGTGGGAATGCAGGAGGATTCCCCTCCTGCGTCATTCTGATAGTGAGCAGACATGGATGGCCCCGGCTCTGCTTTCCCAGACATCACGTCACACATTGCACACTGTGTTTTCAGTTTGCAGGACCCATACACACATAACGCTTTTAACAATCTTTTAAACCCTAGACAATTGGTCCCCAGAATCAGTAGATGGGTGAGGGGTAAATAAAACGAATTAAACTCCCTGAAATCGAATAACGGTAGTCACTACCAGATATTTGTGAACATCCCCATGCACACACCTCACCATCACCTTATGGTTTGTACCCAAAGCCCCATCATGAACCAAGCTGGTTTGATTGCAACCCGAATCCACCAGGGATTGATATGTAAGCCCCTTAACCCTTACCGCCATGCAGTATGTCCCAGCTCGATCGTGGGCGCTCTGTGGCATGTCGGGGACCCGGATCCACGTCCCCACCTCCATTACCGGACACCGGTCCTGGATGTGTCCCAGTTGCCCACAACTCCAACAGACTGGCTCATGCTCCCCGGCTACACCCGTGACACCGGAGACATCATCCTGGGAAGGATGACAGAGAGGGGTAGGGGAGGGGGCCAGTGCTTAGTGCAGCCCATTGAAGCAGGCTGCCGGTCTGGTTGGAAACACCCCCCGTTTCCGGTGAGCGGGTGCATGGCGAGAGGGAGGAGAGTTAGAGACAAGAGGGAGAGGAGTAGCAGGAGAGAGAGAGAGAGAGAGAGAGAGAGAGAGAGAGAGAGAGAGAGAGAGAGAGAGAGAGAGAGAGATTTGGACTGCTCGCCAGCTTCTGGGTAGGCCGCCATGTGGGCTTCGGCCAGCTGGACGGTGTCATCCACCGATGTGGGGCGATGTCACTGGATCCATTCTGCAGTTTTCCTTGGCAGACGAATGGTCAGCTGCTCCAGCACCATCAGTTTGATAATATCCTCCACACCGCACCCTTCCCCAAGTAGCACACATTTTCAGCAGGTATCACGGAGCTGTTGGGCAAACACAAACTTGCGGCCGATTTCGCTTATCGTGAGGGAGTGGAACTGCTGACGTTGCTGTTCGGGGTTGCGGCCCACCCATTGCAGGACAGCGGTCTTCAGTTTCGCATAGTCCAGGCGGTCCTCAGCTGGTAGTTGTTTCACCGAGAGCTGGGCCTCCTTGGAAAGCAGCAAATGGAGGGCCCATTGGGCTCGGGGCCAGACGGAGGAGGTGACTGTTCAAAGAGGCCCACGAATGCCTCCGGATTGTCTGGAGGGCCCATAATATAACTACATTTTTTACATAAATTGTAGTGATGACTGAATTTGCCAAGCTCAACCATTAAACCCATTAAGAAAACAAATATTTTATTCATATAATTTAATTAATAAATGCAAATTTGGTCCCTAACTAGCCAGCACCTTCTGAGTGATAACTTAATTCAAACTGCAAACCTGTTACCCATTCTGGCATTGGTTCGGTTTATTATTTATTTTACATTTGATCAGTTTTATTTTTTCATGTTTATTAAATATTTATTGCTTGAAAATAACAAAATCATATTTCGCTTCTTTGATAGTTCATACATTGCGTTAAAATCGTGTAGTGTAAACTCGGCATGAATGCCACTTTTACAACATCACATCTGAAATAGCGGTTTTTCCTCATTTATGTGAAAATGAAAAAGAATATAAATTAAATATTACATGTTCTGAGGAGTGCCAAATCTTCTCTGTAAATCTCAAAATGTAAGATTTTTTTGTTAGAAATGTAAAAAAAATTAATCAATGACCAATGTTGGATACACCAACATTCCCCTTCTGTCGCTCTCTCCACTTTGTGTCGGAGAAGCGACACTAGGGGTCTCTCTTGAGCACCGAATATACCTCTGATCTATGAAAAAAGGCCAATGAGAAGTTGGCAGCTAGTATTTGCATACCCCGCCCCCGGACATACGGGTACAAAGGCGAGGCAAATACTAGAGTTCATTCAGAAATTTTCTTCGGAGCCTATGGTTGTGCATGCTGTTCACATGAGATCACACCAGTTCCAGTATTCCTCTGGAGAACATAACTGTGGCAGCGTTGCGGTCACCGGCTTTCTTTTGTCATGAGAGAAAGCCACTTCAGCCGCCCCCCGCGCCTCGCCTCTTTCCCACGGGATTGAGGCAGGCGCCGCGGGCAATGAAGACGATTTGGGGACAATGACGGGCCTGTTCGCCGGGTAAATCCCCACGAACCACCCGCCTCCCTGGCACGCTTTTGCTCGGGATGAGTGCGGCCCGCTTCACGGCCGGCCTGCCGGTCCCTAGAGCTCCCGGGATTGGATGACGATAATAACAGCTGCATCGGAGAGCGTTACAGCGGCGTCTGATGTTGATGACTCGTCTGCGCCACCACCTCCGGGTCTGTGCGGCCAATCTGAGCCTGATGCACAGAGGTCCGATATGCTTCCCCGGGTACCGTGAGCGCGAGGTTGGACCGGAGAAATCCCGTCCCACATGCCCTTGGAACCAATCACTATTTGATTGGTTCCAAGGGCATGTGCGCCGCTCACAGCCACGCACCCCCCACCCCGGTTCCTTTCTTCCCGGACGTGCATGACGAGCTGAGCAAGCCAAGCTTCCTCGCTCCTCCGCTCTCACTACCCTCGGCGGTACAGCGGTCGCAGACCACTCCCCCCTGCATGCCATGGCCCCCTCCTGCAAGTCCACTGGGCCAAGGCACTCCAAAATTTGAACTTGGGTAGTCCTGTTCTTGACGTGCCGCAGGAATTGCACTCGAACAGGCGATGGCCACCCTCGTGGTCCGGAAACGCATGGACTGGACCTGGTCGCAGTAGAGGAGGTAGACAAAGCACGCTTTCTCAAACTCTCCCATCTCCCAGCTCCGTCCATTCGGCGACACCACCTGACGACTCCACCCAGCAGTCCTCAGTGGTGAAGAAACAGACGGAGGCTACTCACACATCCTGCCCTGCCGCAAACACCTCTCGCCGAGGGCGTCCTCCTGCGGCTTTCAAGAAAGAAAGAAAAGCGGTGCTCCACCTCAACAAACATGGGCTCAGCTCTCAACCCCGGCGTCAAGCTCCCCGCGGAAGATGGACGCCCCCTCATCTCACGGACCCCCTCGAGGACCCGGAAGGCTCCCAGGCGCTCCTGAGATGACCGACCCAGAGACCGAGACGTTAGCTCCGGAGCTGGTAAGACCACTCCGTTCCCCGGTGGGGGGCCGGGAGGAGAATCTTTTGTTGAATTAATTTCATTTGCCGCTCCCCCTAACGGGGGCTGCGGTACTCACATTCTCAATAATAGAGCTATTTCCTTTTTTGTCTCTGGGTCACCTGGCCCGCAAATGCCGTTCTCACGGCACTTTTCCGCCAGGCCTCAACAGCTCCGGCATGCTGGACGCGGCCACAGTCCGCCTTCAGCCCCATGACTGTCCCCGGCCGGCCGGTTCTGACGAGTCTAGAGGATGCCTACAACCGGACCTCCTCCTCCAGTCATGAACCCGCCCCCTGCCGGGCGCGGAGCAAGGTAAGTGCTTCGAGTTTGTTCTCAGCACCAAAGCCTCGGGATGCACCCTTGCCTCCCGACGCCACACTACCTGCTTCGCCCCGCTGCGAAGCCCCCGCCGAATACGTCCAAAATACTCGTCCCCTTGGTACCCCCAGCACGGAGTTTGGAGGTGTGGCTTTCACTGCCCAACCCGTCACGCTGGCTGTACCAGACCATTCGACTCGGTTACGCAATTCAGTTTGCCAGGCCCCGCCCCCCTCTTCGCGGGCGTCCGTTTCCGCAGTAGACGGCAAACATGCCAAATCCCTGCGCAAAGATGTGATAGGGCCTGTCCCCCCAACCGAAATGGAGAAGGGTCTCTACAGCCCTTACTTCGTTGTACCCAAGAAAGGCGGTGGCTTACGACCAATCTTGGACTTGCAAGTTTTTCAACCGAGCACTGCTCAAACTCCTGTTCAAAATGCCCACGCAAAAGTGTATCTTAACATGCGTCCGGCATGCGTTTGCAGTGGTAGACCTGAAGGACGCGTACTTCCACGTCTCAATTCTGCCGCAACACCAACCCTTCCTACGGTTCGCGTTCGACGGCCAGGCGTTTCAGTACAAAGTCCTCCCCTTCGGCAGGTTTCTGTCCCCTCGCGTCTTCACGGAAGTCGCAGAGGTAGCCCTTGCCCCGCTCCGAGAAGCCGGTATCCGCATACTCAACTACCTCGACGACTGCCTCATACTGGCCCACTCCCGAGAGTTACTATGCGCTCACAGAGACCAGGTGCTCAAACACCTCAGCCGCTTGGGGCTTCAGGTCAACCGAGAAAAGAGCAAGCTCACTCCGGTTCAGAGCATCTCCTTTCTCGGCATGGAGTTAGTCTCAGTCTCAATGTCTGCACGTCTCACCAACGAGCGTGCACAGTCGGTGCTGAAATGCCTCGCAAAGTTTAAGCCAGGCACAACGGTCCCTCTAAAACTCTTCCAGAGGCTCCTGGGGCATATAGCATCCTCCGCCGCAGTCACGCCGCTGAGGTCGATGCATATGAGACCGCTTCAGCACTGGCTTCAGACTCGAGTCCCGAGACGAGCATGGCGCCACGGTACACACTGTGTGATAATCACCCCCGCATGCCGCCAAACACTCAAACCCTGGACAGACCTCTGCTTTCCTGCAGCAGGTGTCCCGACGCGTTCTGGTCACTACCGACGCCTCCAAATCGGGTTCGGGCGCCGTTTGCAACGGGCACGCAGCTGCGGGCCTTTGGAGAGGGGCCCTGCTGTGCTGACATATCAATTGGCTAGAGTTGTTGACTGTTTTCTTTGCCCTGCGACAGTTTCTCCGGTCAGTTTCTACTCAGGTCGCTGCGTGCCACTCACATCCCCGGCAAACTCAATGTGGTAGCGGACGCGCTGTCACGACAACGCTTGCCCAGTGGAGAGTGGAGGCTTCACCCCAGTCGGTCCAGCTGAATTGGGAACGATTCGGCAAGCCCAGGTAGACCTGCTTGCCTCCCGAGAGACCTCCCACTGCCCGCTCTGGTATGGCCGAACAGAGGCTCCCCTCGGGGCAGACGCGCTGGCCCGCGGGGCTGCGCAAGTACGCATTCCCCCAGTGAGCCTTATTGCACAAGTGCTGTGCAAGGTCAGGGAGGACGAGGAGCAAGTCACACTAGTGGCTCCATACTGGCCCACCGGGCCTGGTTCTCGGACCTCGTACTCCTCGCAACAGCCCCTCCCTGGCGAATTCCCCTGAGGAAGGACCTTCAGGGGCAGGGCACTCTCTGGCATCCGCATCCAGACCTCTGGAAACTCCACGTCTGGTCCCTGGACGGGACGCTGAAGATCTAGCTGGCCTACCACCTACTGTCGTAGACACGATCAACCAAGCCAGAGCCCCTTCCACCAGGCAGCTCTACGCCCTGAAGTGGCGCTTGTTCGCAAATTGGTGTTCTTCCCAGGCCGAAGGCCCACAGAGGTGCGCAGTTAGGTCAGTGCTCCTATTCCTGCAAGAGAGGTTGGAGGGGAGGCTGTCCCCGTCCACCTTTAAGACGCAGTAGACGGCAAGTCCCTTGGTAAGCACGACTTAATCATCAGGTTCCTAAGAGGCGCCCGGAGGTTAAATCCCTCCCGGCCAAGCCTGTTCCCCTCCTGGGACCTCTCGGTAGTCCTCACGGGCCTCCAGAGACCTCCCTTCGAGCCACTAGAATCAGTGGACTCAGGACCCTCTCTCTTAAAACTGCCCTGCTGATCGTGCTCGCCTCCATCAAGAGGGTCGGGGACCTGCAAGCGTTCTCTGTCAGCGACACTTGCCTGGAGTTCGGTCCGGCAGACACTCTGTGATCCTAAGACCGCGACCGGGCTACATGCCCAAGGTTCCTACCACTCCCTTTAGAGACCAGGTAGTGAACCTGCAAGCGCTGCCCCGGGAGGAGGCAGACCCAGCCCCATCATTGCTGTGTCCGGTACGTGCTTTGCGTACCTATTTGGACCGCACGCAGAGCTTTAGATGTTCTGAGCAGCTCTTTGTATGCTTTGGGGGACAGCGGAAAGGAAACGCTGTCTCCAAACAGAGGCTTTCCCACTGGGTAGTAGATGCCATTTCATTGGCTTATCACACTCAGGCCGTGCCCCCCCGCTTGCGGGTCCGAGCTCACTCGACAAAGAGTGTTGCGTCCTCGTGGGCACTGGCCAGGGGTACCTCCCTGGCAGACATTTGTAGAGCAGCGGGTTCCTGGTTGATTCCTCTCTAGCCCTCGTGGGTCCGCAGTTCGGCGGAGGAACTTGCCGACCCAATCCACTGCGGGTACTCAAATCTACCCTGTACTGGAATAGGTGCTCCACAGGTTGAGGACTCCTATGCGGACTCCCCCTGTGTGTATTTTCCACGATACGGTCCCCTTACGAGCGGACCTGCGTTTTCCTTTGGTAAGTTTCGTCTGCCCTTCGGTCGCCGTGTGTAGCAACTCCCCCCTCGCTGAGGCTGGATCTACCACCGCGCCACTTCCATGTGTCGCCTAAAAACACATGTGATGTATTCACCACCTTACCTCCCCAGCTGGGTAGGGGTGGTCTCCGCAGGGTCTTTTCCCCCTGAAAAAATAGGAAATTGGGTAAGACCCCCTTCCCTCAGTGCGTGTAAGGGCCCTGGCTGTCTATTGCTCTATGCAAGAAACATAGAGAGAAAAGAGGCCCAGCCAGGCTTGGCCCGTTCCCAGGTTGGCAAGCGTCACCTTGTTCCCCTGTCAGGGTAACCAAAAGGATTCCGACGACTTTTGTGGGGCATTGGGGAAGGGTATGTGCAGTCTGATACAGCTGGTCGTCTGGCACGTAAAAACACCTGCCCGCTCCTGTGTCAGACCACGTACACGGCTCAGCGCATGGCGTAATTTAAATTGGACCCCTAGTGTCGCTTCTCTGACACAACGTGGAGAGAGCAACAGAAGGGAAACATCTAGGTTACGAATGTAACCTCCATTCCCCGATGGAGGGAACGAGACGCTGTGTCCTTCCCGGCCACGTCGCTGAGCCGAGCCGTTGTAGTGGCCGAACCATTTCCGGCTCCTCAGAAAAATCCTGAATGAACTCTAGTATTTGCCTCGCCTTTGTACCCGTATTTCCGGGGGCGGGGTATGCAAATACTAGCTGCCAACTTCTCATTGGCCTTTTTTCATAGATCAGAGGTATATTCGGTGCTCAAGAGACACCCCTAGTGTCGCTTCTCCGACACAACGTCTCGTTCCCTCCATCAGGGAACGGAGGTTACATTCGTCTTCCAAATCATGTTTTTGCCTTACCACGATTCACTATGGTAAGCCTATAATAATTAATTATATTTTAGAGTTGTCGGGATGGATTTGGTGGGAAATTCCTGATGAAATACTTCCATCATTCATCCGTGCGTGTTTACGTCATGCCCATAAATAAAGAAAAGGTCCACCTAGCTACCACAGCATGTGTATGTTTTGCAGTGATATGTGTAGTAGTAGTTTGAAGCTTAAATCCACAACAAATTAACAACATTGACCATGGATCATTCAAAAAGACAAATTTCTGGAGAATCATTTTCAAAATAAAGAAACCTGCTATTTATTTTGAAACAATTATTTTCAATGAGTCAAAACATCAGCTGAATATATGCTACTTACCTGCTAATAAGATCTGCTAATATTTTTCTTCCTTTCGTTATTTTTTTATTTATATATTTTTTAGGGGAGGGGGCAAGATTTGTTATCGTTAATGACATTCGCTCTGATAAGTTGATCACCTGTATCCATGGTTACACCGGTACTCAAACTCAAACCATGAGATTCATCCACACAGAAGAGGAGAGCCAAAGCCTGACTGAGGTAATTACCATAGCAATGTTCCTCTGCAAGTAACTTGCAGTTCCATGCTTCAACTGCTAGAGGGCTTGTCTCCACTCCTCTTTTCAATGCAGGCCATGGTATAAGTGGGATAATCCACAGGTAGGTGTGCATTAAATCATTTTAACGCACGACATGGAGGAAAAGAACCACACGAAAAACGTGAAGTGGTGGGTGGTTGTCTCCGCAGAGTTATCATTTTCATATTACTAGGTGAATGAGTATACCGCTGTGGCAACACCTAATGGGAGCAGTCGAAAGAACAAGAAGATTAATATTCAGTTATATTATGTTAGATTATATCCAGTTGTATATCTTGAAATCAAAGATTCTCCCCTCAAAATCAGAACACAAGTGGTAAAAGATGCATATTGGAAAACAGGTGTAAACAGCTGTGTGTCTCGCTTGTCCACTTGTAATTGGATCACCCATAACACATCAGGAGTAATCAAGACTGAGTTTAGCTTTGTTTGAGGCAAAAGCTGCTATCTTTGTGGTGACTGGTTGGGAAGAGGGAATGTACTCTTTTTTTTAAATGCATCATAGTTTGAGTTGCTCAGTTGTAATGTTGATGGGTGACAACACAGATCAGGCTTCCAAACTGACTAAAAGGGGATTCATTACACTGTGGAGGTTTTAAAGAAGATGCTAGGCAACATACTGTATTTGTAAGGTCTAATGATTTTTGAGGATAGGCACTAGTAACCTGATATATGAGAAGTGTAAAACTTTGCTCTAAAATATTAAATACTGCCACAAATGCTAATCAGCTCTGATTTAGGCTTTGTAGTGTACACTTTACCACAAATGGATCTGACTCCATCTCTGGAGTGATAGCTGGAAGATTGCCTTGAGACTGATCTAATACTGAATGTAAGTATGACATGCTCTAATTTCCCAGTACATAAGAGTAATGCTGCGGCTTAGCCAATAGGAGGACTGCATTTGGAGAGAGGCATACGGTCAGCATTTATGACAGATTTGAGCAGATTACTCTAAATCAGATTACTGCATCCTCAACCCTGCTATAAAAAGCAAGGTTATTATAAGCTTAGCCAAATATAATGCTAGTCTCTTTTATAAAATACATCATAGTGCATTGAATAGTGGTACCATTTCACTGCCTTTTAAAGGACTTGGGTCTGATAATGCCAAATGATACTGCTACTTTCAGATTTCCATATGGAAAATTACACAATGGAAAGTTTAAGCAACTTAATGTGTCTTTGTATGTTGAAAATTAACTAATTAACTTTGATAGAAATAAAGTGTACCATATATGTTGTCCAAATGTTCGGTTAGTGCTTACAACAGGTCCTTTCAAGAAAATCCTCATTATGGTCCAAAGCTTTGTGATTAATAGTTATAAACATTGTATTGATTTTAGGAGGTATTTCTTTAGCTTTATTGGTTATGATAAATAACCTCCAAAATGAACCGAAACAAAGAATTAGTTGGACCTTCTAGACTGGCTGGTAAATGTAATGCAGTCTACATGTGTGAGGCAGGGAATAATGCAACAGCTTTGCAAACAGCTCTCTGGGATTTTATTTTCTTTGTGGCTGCACAACACATTTAATAGAGAATGTATCCAGGACAACAAATTCTCAAAAAGAGTCCAAGATTGAGTAGAATTCAGATCAATATTTGACTTTTGTAATAGACATACCTCTTTATCAATACAGTAACTAGCTTAAGGTTTATTTAAGTCACAGCCTAAATAATGCATTTTGAAGTTTCATCTACAAAACCTTAAACAATTAGACCAAACCCTGATTTCATTGGCTATTTTAAGTTGCAGTGGCTCATTCATTCAACATGCTCTGTTGTACAATAAGGGTTGACTCAACCTAGTCTCAAGACAAGTTGTAATAATAGTATGAGATGGCAAAATCACAAGAAAACTCTTTGGTAGTACTTATGTGATAACTCCTAGTAGAGAGATGTATTGATGTCCCAATCTCCTTGGTAAAGTCTGATTTAGGGATTCAAGGTGCCCAATAGATCCTTTGGGTAATCGATCAGGGTATATTGTGTTCTTTGTCTCTAAGTAACAGCGCTACACAGTGTGCATCTAAATCTCAATGGAATAATATCTCTGTCGAGATGCTGGTGATAATTAGCTGTGGGATAAAAAACGTCTCTCTTCGCCCATCCCTGAGATGTCTCGGTGGTCCCTTGTCTGCTTGCTGTTCATTTTTTCCTTTTATTTTTTTGCGACAGGCTTCGCTTATAGCCTCGCTCGACTCTTTTCAACCTCATGCCGGAGGGATTTGGGCACAGTGAGTGTTGTTGAGAGTACATGTAGTCAACGAAAACAAGTGCTGTGTATGAGACACTGTGTATGATGCAACATACATGCTGAGAGATCTATTACATTCGCTTGCATGGTTTGCTGAGGGAGCAGAGGTTGTTTGTTATATAGACCTTATTTTGTTTTATACTAATATCTAATGAACTTATAATAATTTTAATGTAATAATGATACAAATAATTTATTCTTATAATAATTTATAATAATTTTACTTTAAATCTGTTTCACTAATAACGCTTCTTGTGTTTGTAGCCTAAACATTATGCCAGATAATAGTGAGAGCAAATATCCATCCATCCATCCATCTATCTTCAACCACTTATCCGAAGTTGGGTCGCGGGGGCAGCAGCTCCAGCAGGGGACCCCAAACTTCCCTATCCCGAGCCATATTAGCCAGCTCTGACTGGGGGACCCCAAGGCTTTCCCAGGCCAGTCTGGAGATGTAATCTCTCCACCTAGTCCTGGGTCTTCCTCGAGGCCTCCTCCCAGCTGGACATGCCTGAAACACCTCCCTAGGGAGGCGCCCAGGGGGCATCCTTACCAGATGCCCAAACCACCTCAACTGACTCCTTTCTACGCAAACGAGCAGCGGCTCTACTCCGAGCTCCTCATGGATGACTGAGCTCCTCACCCTATCTCTAAGGGAGAAGCCCGCCACCCTTCTGAGCAAGACCATTTCGGCCGCTTGTACTCGCGACCTAGTTATTTCGGTCATGACCCAGCCTTGATGACCATAGGTGAGGGTAGGAATGAAAATTGACCAGTAGAACGAGAGTTTTGCCTTCCGGCTCAGCACTCTTTTCGTGACAACAGTGTGATAGAGCGAGTGCAATACCACACCCGCTGCCCCGATTCTCCGGCCAACCTCCCACTCCATTGTCCCCTCACTCGTGAACACGACCCCGAGGTACTTGAACTCCTTCACTTGGGGCAATACCTCCTTCCCTACCCAGAGTACGCACGCCATCGGTTTCCTGCTGAGAACCATGGCCTCAGATTTAGAGGTGCTAATCCTCATCCCAGCCACTTCACACTCGACTGCCAAGCGATCCAGTGAGAGCTGAAGGTCACGGACCGATGATGACATAAAGACTACCTCGTCTGCAAAAAGCAGCGATGAGATCCCCAGCCCACCGAACCGCACACTTTCCCCACCCCGACTACGCCTCGATATCCTGTCCGTGAATATCACAAACAGGATTAGTGACAAAATGCAGCCCTGGCGGAGACCAACCCCCACATGGAACGAATTCGAGGACCCGGACACAGCTCTCGCTTTGGACGTATAGGGATTGGATTGCCCTAAGAAGGGACCACGCCACCCCGTACTCCCGCAGCACCTCCCACAGTCTTTCCCGGGGGACCCAGTCATATGACTTCTCCAGATCCATAAAACACATGTAGACCGGATGGGCATACTCCCAGGCCCCCTCCAGGATCCTTGCGAGAGTAAAGATCTGGTCCGTCGTTCCACGGCCAGGACGGAACCCGCATTGTTCCTCCTCAACCTGAGGTTCGACAATAGGCCGAACCCTCCTCTCCAGCACCTTGGAGTAAACTTTACCAGGGAGGCTGAGAACTGTGATTCCCCTGTAGTTGGCACACACTCTCTGATTCCCCTTTTTGAAGAGGGGAACCACCACCCCGTTCTGCCACTCCTTAGGCACTGTCCCAGACTTCCACGCAATGTTGAAGAGGCATGTGATCCATGACTCCCCCTCCACATCCAAAGCTTTCAGCATTTCATCTCATCAATCCCCGGGGCTTTGCCACTGCGGAGTTGTTTGACTACCTCAGTGACCTCCCCCAGGGAAATCTGATCCCCCATCAGCCTCTGGCTCTGCCTCTAGAATAGAGGGCTTGTTGGGATTTAGGAGTTATTCAAAGTGTTCCTTCCACCGCCCAATAGCCTCCTTGGTTGAGGTCAACAGCGTCCCATCTTTGCTGTATACAGCTTGGATGGTTCCCTGTTTCCCCCTCGTAAGGTGGCGGACGGTTTTCCAGAAGCACTTTGGTGCAGACCGAAAGTCCTTCTCCATGGCTTCTCCGAACTTTTCCCACACCGACTGCTTTGCCTCCCTCACGACAGAGGCCGCAGTCCTTCGGGCCTGTCGGTACCTTGCAACTGCCTCCAGAGACCTCCGGGACAACAAATCCCGGAAGGCCTTTTTCTTCAGTCAGACGGCTTCCCTGACCATCAGTGTCCACCATGGTGTTTTAGGGTTACCACCCCTTGCGGCACCTAAAACCTTGAGGCAGCAGCTCTCCTCTGCGGCTTCGGCAATGGAAGCTTTGAACATTGCCCACTCCAGTTCAATGTCCCCAAACTCCGCAGTGATGCCTGAAAAGCTCTGCCGGAGGTGTGAGTTGAAGATCTCGTGGACAGGGGCCTCCTCCAAACGTTCCCAGTTCACCCGCATTACTCGCTTGGGCTTCCCAGGTCTGTCCAAAGTCTTTCCCCACCCCCTGACCCAACTCACCACCAGATGGTGATCGGTTGACAGCTCCGCCCCTATGGGCTGAAATATGTGCCACCAGAAACTGAATTTGAACCATTTATATTTGAATTTGAATGGCTAAACTTGAATAATTGCATTGAAAAACTGAATTTGAATCACATAATTTGAAATTGTATTGTTTAATTATAACTGAATTTATTCAAAAACTGAATCTGAATTGTATCATTTGAAATTGAATTTATTCGTTTGGAACTGAAGTCCAATAAAATTTGATCCTCACTGAAAACTAAACTCTCTATATATCTTCACATTCACTTCTCACAATTCAGATTCAGTTCTCAAATTCAATTTCAAGTTACTGAGACAGACATCCGGGTAGTTGGAGGATGAAGGAAGAGCAATCGAGCGCAGATCGATAGATAGCGTTCATAGGTTGGTTTCACGTGACGTCACGCTGCTGCATCGCGAGAGTGCGCAATTCAGATGGAGGGCAGGAAGTGAAATAGCTGAGGATCTGCCGTCTGGCAAAATGCCAATGTTTTGTGTAGTTTACGGCCGCTCCAATCGTTCTAATCGAGAAAAGGGAAAGGGTTTTTATAGAGTACCGAAGATTGTCACTCATAAAGGTGAGAAATGTAAAAAGCTCACAGAACAACACCTTAAAAAGTTGATTTTTAACGTACGTCTGCGGTTGGGAGGAGCAGAGTCTGTTAATGCCCGTGTCTGCAGCGACCACTTCGTCGGAGGTATGTTAGCTAGCCAACGTGTTTTTTGTGTCTGTGTTTATATAGCATTAGGTTGTCATTAAATGCTCATTTACTTAGTAATGCTTATTAAGTTACCGGTAGTCTAATATGGACTTGATTGGGGCTTTTTAGGTTGCCCTAGCGCTTGTCTAATCTTTCGGAGTCTATTGTCCCATTGGAGTAAGGAGGAGGGAGAGGGATAATAATCAGTCAGTCTAGTACCTGAGCCCTCACACATGTAGTGTCCAATACCTGATCCCTGCTTCTTGGCTCTGATGATGATAAGTAAGAGGACATGGAGTAGTAGTACCTGAGCCCCGACACATATCAGTCTGTTAATATGTTTTCAACAAGTGTAATACTTTTATCCACTAGTCCAATTGTACTGGCTATATGTATTATATGTAATGAAATGGATTCTAATCTGTTATTGCACACCATGTTCTTGTTATTATAACAACTGTTGAAAAATCTAATCTTGTAAATAAACCACCATGTATAATTATGTCTTCTCAATGGCATTTAATCTTTTCATTTAAATTATACAACAGCCAGAACTCACAAAGACCACACTCATAACAATAGTCAAAATGTAATCTTGTCTCATACAACCGTATTGATATAACAGCAATATCACACAGCCCACTTTCAAGAGTGCCTGAATCCTTTCATTACATTACACATGTGAATTTGTAACTTGCTGTCCCAGTATTTCTGGAAGTATACCGTTTCTAAAAAAGCCTAACATCATCCCAAAGTTCAAGATCGGGCAAAATCCTTTCAACAAAAATGTCATTGTGGTTCCACACAACAAAATCACAGTACTCAGCGTCTACAATGTGAAGCTGTCCCTGAACTTGGTAGTAGTAGTCATGAGTCCGGTCCAGCATGACATTATCCCCATCATTGATGAGGCAGAAGCCCTTTTCCCCAGCACACAAGCACAGATTGGCTTCATCTTGGTGAGAGTGTGGACACTAAAATCACAGAGAGAAGGACACGTGAACAATAGATTAACAAATATATTTTCTGCCTTTTGCTCAGTTTAGGACTTGAGACACCGACTCAGTCTCGAGATTTAGGGACTTTACTACAACAGAGACTGTAATATTACCTTAATCTTGCAGATGCCAGTTCCGTGACAGTCACAAGCAACAATCCCATCAGGGAGGACCCCATGTATGGCCACTTGGGGTTCAGCCAGAGACCACTGTCCATACAGGAGAAGCCTGCATGCTCCCGACCCATCAGCTTCTCATAGACTCCTCTGGCTTGTGCTTCATGTTTGCATCCATAACTGTACACAATACACATGCAAAACATGAAAAGGAAATGATTACTTAGTATTGGATGTGTAGAGCCAGTTCAGTGATTTAAATGCCATTTCCCTAACCCCTATACTTAGTTCTACTCCTGCATAACCATAGTCTTATAACCCTATAACTAATAACTAACGTGCACCAAAGCAATGTGTTACTATACATTTCATTTAATATTCCACCAGTAAGATACATTTACTTAATAGACAAGCTTCTTTTTATCCAAATTATACCCTCTGTTGTCAGTGTTTCTTTTCTGGACATAAACACTGTTTACACGTGGCCTTACCTCTGCCTTACCCTAATTCAAACCCTAAATACCTTGTAGCGGCTGTGGTGAACCTATATGCTTCTGGGTAGCATATGGCCTTGATCAAGCTCTTGGATGGTTGCTGTGGGTTGGTCTTAATAGCTTGTTTCAGCTTGGAAGCAGTTATGCGTCCAGCTCTTTGCCTAAACCAAATCCTGCTTGCACTCTGACTTCGAGTTGCCCTCTCTACAGCCTGGACCTGGGACATGATGAGCTCTTCTAGCTGGAATACCTGGCATAGCTCTCCAAGCTCTTTGGGGGTAGCTGCAGAGTCTCTGGTGTTCTGTATTCAAGAACAGTTTTAGGAAGCATACTAGATTTGGGGATGAATTCTTTGTAGTAAGGCTCCCTAGCCATCAGTGCTGCACTCCTTGGACAGTTTTTGCTTAAAGTCTCAAAAAACTAGCATATGTTTCTGACCCTCTCTTCACTCTTGGGCATGAAAGTGATTTCCCAACCTGGTTTTCAGTTGTTCTGCCATCAATAGAACGGTCAAGCTTTTTTTTTTGGCTTTAGCAGAGGAGAAGTCGATCAGAGCTACTGGAGCAGCAGGAATCTGAAAATAAGTTAACACAAAGAAGATCATTAAGTCCACATTTCTGTGGTCCATAACCATAACATATCTATATGCAGTATAAATCTGGCGTTTATCCTATGGCTGTGAGCAAAACAGGTAAGGCTATCATCACAGGATTGAGATGCCAAACTGTGTTTATGTGGGTCTTTGCTGTCTTAGCTTCTCTTTGTCCAACAGGGAAATTGTGACTGACCACATTGTCACAAGCTACACATGTTAAGGCAGAATATAGAATAGAAATAATTTAATAATCCCCAACATTAGGTATGATGGAATATAATGAAAATCCCCTAAAAGAAGATGAAATGTAGGCTAGATGAAGACAAGCAATCTGCCTGATTAAGTAACTAAAGGGGCACAATATAAACATTAATTTAACATCATAATTTAGCCTACAGTTACAGTGTCCAAAAAATACAGTGTCACCTTACCTTTTTTACATGTGATGGCATCAGCCACTTGCACTGCTCTGTTAAGCTGTATCGCTTTCTTTCGAAGTGTAAATGTGCTATTTTTGTGTTCTAGTCAAACGGAATTAACTAACTTATGCATTCAATTCAAATGAATAGGGCTAGTGCTATGGTGTAATTGCCCTGAAGTTTATGGCCTTACATTATGCTAGCACCTGCCAAACACAGCGACACATAACTTACACGCTTACTACTCTCTCTCTCTCCCTCTCAGTAACGTTACTCTGACAATGACAACCACGAGGAGAAGTTATCGGAAAAAAATCACACTGAAGACATGACCAGTCTACTTGGCGGCGCTAACACTAGCTACGTTTGCAACAACATTTTCACCGGAGGAAGAGGCAAACGCTTAGAAATAATAAACACCAGGCAAAAATGTTGTTACAAGAGCTAGTAGGCTACCATAAAACGTGGGATTATAGCTACTATGTTTGCAACGTCGGAGAAAGATTTAATTTCCCTGTTTCTACAAAATAGCTATAACATTAACAACAGTTAAACAAAAGATCGTTAGATCGTAAAAAAAAATTCATTACCGTATTTGTCCCAGCCGAATCCATGGTGGTGGTGGTCACGCAAGTCAGGCAAGCACTTCTTCTTTGTTTCATGGCTGGTAACGTACTGTGCTCCAAAACATTGGTGCTGATTGGCCCAAGAGGAGTCCTGTGCGCCAATGAACGCTATCTATCGATCTGCGCTCGATTGCTCTTCCTTCATCCTCCAACTACCCGGATGTCTGTCTCAGTAACTTGAAATTGAATTTGAGAACTGAATCTGAATTGTGAGAAGTGAATGTGAAGATATATAGAGAGTTTAATTTTCAGTGAGGATCAAATTTTATTGGACTTCAGTTCCAAACGAATAAATTCAGTTTCAAATGATACAATTCAGATTAAGTTTTTGAATAAATTCAATTTTAATTAAACAATACAATTTCAAATTATGTGATTCAAATTCAGTTTTTCAATGCAATTATTCAAGTTTAGCCATTCAAATTCAAATATAAATGGTTCAAATTCAGTTTCTGGTGGCACATATTTCAGCCCATACGCCCCTCTCTTCACCCGAGTGTCCACAACATATGGCCTCAGATCCGACGTCACGATTACAAAATCGATCATCGACCTTCGGCCTAGGGTGCTCTGGTACCACGTACACTTATGAGCATCCTTATGTTCGAACATGGTGTTTATTATAGATAATCCAGGACTAGCACAGAAGTCTAATAACAAACATCCACTCAGGTTCAGATCGGGGAGGCCGTTCCTCACAATCACGCCACAGTCACCCAGCATCACTATGGAGTCCCCTACTGGGGCCCTATTCAGGACTCCATTCAGGGTCTCCAAGAATGCCGAATACTCTGAACTGCTGTTTGGTGCATTTGCACAAACAACAGTCAGAGTCCCCCCACAACCCGTAGACAACTCAGGATCATAAGGGCACACAAACCTCGCCACCACGATAAGGTGCTGGTTCCCGGAGAGGTGAGAGCAAATACTGTACTTTAAATTACAAGTTTAAAATAGTGTAAATAACTCTATCCCAGCCAATGAGTGATTTCTCTGAAAATAAATAAATAAAAGCTTAATAATGGAATTGTACAGATTTTATTAACTGAATGGTCGGTTCCTTCACCAAAATGAACTTTGTGCCTTACCTGCCAATGATGGGTGAATTTAGAAAATGTAGGTAAAGCCTATGAAACTGTATTTCTAACGACTGCTGTTATTATGCGTATATTCAGTGTGATTAATTGTTATAAAAAAAACAAATTTAAATAGCGCTTTAAAAATATTTACACAACAAATTTTCCAACTAATGGAGCAATTCAACCTTGAAGTGCGACCCCCGGTTTTTGCGAGTCTCATTCAGCAGGGGTCAGTAAGCGCAACTCCAACTGTACAGGCATCACGCAGCTGTAAAGACAACAAACCAACAGCTGATTCAGCTTCATAAAACAACAATAAAATCCAATGAAACCTGTCACAACAACAGTAGCTATGTTTCCATCCAAGCTGCTAATTTAATTTATTCAAAAAATCTGATTATCACAAAAACATTGTGCAAATAAATCTGTGTTTTCATTCCATGTGTTCAAAAGAACGAAATCTTCACATCTGGGAAAATGTATTTAATAAAATACTTGTGATTTAGAACACGCAGACAAAACGCTGTAAAGAACTTTGTCTCATGTCTGGCAGCGACAGCACATCACGTGGTTCTGGGAGCATTATGTGTGTGCATTTCTCCATCCTTATGACTTTACCCTGCAGATCAATAAGATATTTTTTACAAAAGTGTCAATAAACCTGCTTTTTGGCACGGCTTTGGATTTTCTGGACATATTTCAGGATGACCAGAGCAACATTTGATATGCGATGATTGGTCCGCTTGTTAGTCCAGTTATAAAAAAGTTATTCAATCACATTACTCTTTTTGATACTCATCTTGTATTCCTAATTAATTCAATAGCAGTATATCTGGTAAATGTTTTTATTTTTTTGGGGTACAAATTGTTTGTGTATTTCTCCTTTTTTTTGCACATTTTAGAAATTTACATCCAGCATTTTTATTCGATATCCCTAAGTGTGCATAAGAGTATAGTATGTGGATGGAAACCCAGCTAGTGAGACACACCAAAGATGGAACATATGGAACTCAAGAACATGTCCTGTGAACATCTCTATCAAATTTCTGCAGTACTAGTGCTCCCAAACAGAATTTAAATGTTTGCTTCGTCCGAATATCCTTACTTCCCTACTACATAGTATGCCAAAAACAGTGTGCTAAAGGAGCAACACGTCCGAATACACAGTATTCATAAAACAGTAAGTGAGAAATACCCGGATGACATATCCAGCGAGATTCTGGGTGTTTCTAATATCTGAAATTGTGCATCCTCGTTTCCTTTCCTCACTTCCTAAGGAAATGAGAAAAGGATGCAAGAAAAAGGAAATGATGATGGAGGAATCTAAGCAAGACGGATTTGTGAAGTGGAATGTTCTGCTCACTCATGCGTCACTCCAGAGTTCTGGTTGTTATGTTGTTGAAACTTGATGAATTGATGTTTTCATAATAAAACCTAATACTTCAAGATGCACTCACAGATGAAGTATGTGACAAATATGGTTTATTTAAACCAAAAAGGTGAAACATGAATAAAACTGTTGTGCCTGAAGTGAACGGGGAGGAGAATTTAAGCATGCGTCAAGATACTCCTGTGCTTCCCCGCTCAAGTGCCAAATGTAATTACTTTTAATGAAAGTCTGTAACTTGTACTTTTGTTACAAGAATGTTAAATGTAATGCGTTACACTACTTTTTGTGCCTAAAAAACGGCAATAAATGGAGCAAAGTCTTCATCTTTCTGTGAAAACGCATCTGTCGCAGAAACTTGAAGACCCATCATCATTTTGTTCCTCATATTTCTGTTTAGGTTCAGTTTCAGCGAGGTGTAAAGTTGGTCTTTCATTCTCTCAGCTACCTTATAGGGAAGGCTTCCTTGAAAAGAATTTAACATTTTAAGGGTTGCCACCTTCAAAGATAAAAATACGAGACACTATCCTTGAACAGATAAGCCAAATTACAGAATGGTTTACTTTGTTGTCTCTTAGTTGGGATGAGACAAAGTTTAAAAAAAAAAAAAAAAATTATGATATTGCTGCATCTCTGCCTTGCATCGCCTTTAAAACAAAACTTTTTGATCTTACTTGGATTCTCCTCATAATATATTTCATATATTGCATCCCTTTTATAATGTATAATTTTACCTGAGTTCTCTTCGCAATATAAATAAATAGAAGATATAAATATATTGAAAAATAAGTAAATATCAAAGCATAATGGTTGATGTGAAAATGTTTATTTTGCACTTGTTTTTACAGTCCAATAAAACAGTTTGTACTGTATATAGTAAAACATCATGAATTCGTATTATGCATATGTTGGGCAATTCCACGGAAACACCAATCCCATCAGGGAAAAATAAAAATGTACCAAAGGAACAAAATGCCCTTTTAAGTTCTATTGTGCTATAATGGATCATGGATAATGCCATACATACAGCTAGAGGGTGCTGCTTGCTCACACAATGCTGACTGAAGTGCTGAATGCAATCAGTATTTAAGCTTTCAAGGTTTAGTAATCACGAGCCCATACATAAGACCATACATTTTAACTCAGTCAAACATGCTTGCTGGTTTCAAAGTGTTTTGGATGGTTTTACCTCATCGTGTACAGGTGAGTGCCGCTTTCACAACTGTCAAGTCTATAACAAAGTTTTTTTTCTCCTTAAGGGATCCAAAAATAAAAATTCTCTCATCATTTCCTCAGCCTCATGCCATCCCAGATTTGTGACTTTCTTTCTTCTGCTGAACACAAACAAAGATTTTATTAGAATATTTCAGTTCAGTTGGTCCATACAATGCAAGCAAATGGCGACCAGACACAGAAGGTCCCATACGACTCCAGTGGTTAAATACATATCTTCAGAAGTGATCTGATATGTGTGGGTGAGTAACAGATCAATATTTAAGTCATTTTTTAACTATAAGTCTCCACCTTTGACCAGCCCCCACCAGTGTCTAAATATGAAAGTGTAGATTTATAGTTTTGTTCAAGGTGAATCAATCAAAAGACTGTCCAAAGTGAAAGGATAGTATTTGGGATAAAAAGCCTACCATAAAACACACAGATTTTCTTAAGTGGGTCGAATGGATTTATTATGAAAAATGTTCAAAGTGGGCTCACATTGATTGATACAATCATAATGAAGAATAATCTGTACTTGAGATGTTTTCAAATGCCAAATGTGTTTGAAATTAACATAAAATGGTGCACTTCTGAAGTAAGAAAAGCATCTTGTTCTCTCAAAAGTATTTGCATTAGCTGACAAATTTTGCACTTTAACCACACTGTCATTATTAATTTATATAAATTGGGGATGTTTACACCAAGTGATGGGGACCTTTCGCCACCTTTTTGAATTTCAATCAAAACAACCTTCTGTTTGTATTTCTTTCCATACTAATTACAGGTGAAACTCAAAAAATTAGAATATCGTGCAAAAGTTCATTAATTTCAGTAATTCAACTTAAAAGGTGAAACTAATATATTATATAGACTCATTACAAGCAAAATAAGATATTTCAAGCCTTTATTTGATATAATTTGGATGATTATGGCTTACAGCTTATGAAAACCCCAAATTCAGAATCTCAGAAAATTAGAATATTACATGAAATCAATAAAAAAAAAAGGATTTTAAATACAGAAATGTCGGCCCTCTGAAAAGTATAATCATGCATTTGTACTCAGTACTTGGTTTGGGCCCCTTTTGCATTAATTACTGCCTCAATGCGGCGTGGCATGGATGCTATCAGCCTGTGGCACTGCTGAGGTGTTATGGAAGACCAAGATGCTTCAAT
The DNA here is from genome assembly GCF_025860055.1 of Xyrauchen texanus. Lineage (NCBI taxonomy): Eukaryota > Metazoa > Chordata > Actinopteri > Cypriniformes > Catostomidae > Xyrauchen > Xyrauchen texanus. The sequence goes on from NC_068312.1 coordinate 2,784,054, forward strand.
AGCGGCCTTCAGCTCTTCTGCATTGTTTGGTCTCATGTCTCTCATCTTTCTCTTGGCAATGCCCCATAGATTCTCTATGAGGTTCAGGTCAGGCGAGTTTGCTGGCCAATCAAGCACAGTAATACCATGGTCATTGAACCAGGTTTTGGTACTTTTGGCAGTGTGGGCAGGTGCCAAGTCCTGCTGGAAAATGAAGTCAGCATCTCCATAAAGCTTGTCTGCTGAAGGAAGCATGAAGTGCTCTAAAATGTCCCGGTAGACGGCTGCGTTGACTCTGGACTTAATAAAGCACAGTGGACCAACACCAGCCGATGACATGGCTCCCCAAACCAACACAGACTGTGGAAACTTCACACTGGACTTCAAGCATCTTGGATTGTGTGCCTCTCCATTCTTCCTCCAGACTCTGGGACCTTGGTTTCCAAATGAGATGCAAAATTTGCTCTCATCAGAAAAGAGGACTTTGGACCACTGAGCAACAGACCAGTTCTTTTTTTCTTTAGCCCAGGTAAGACGTTTGACATTTGAAGCCCATGTCCAGGACCCGTCTGTGTGTGGTGGCTCTTGATGCAGTAACTCCAGCCTCAGTCCACTCCTTGTGAAGCTCCCCACATATTTGAATGGCCTTTTCCTGACAATCCTCTCCAGGCTACGGTCATCCCTGCTGCTTGTGCACCTTTTTCTTCCACACTTTTCCCTTCCACTTAACTTTCTATTAATGTGCTTTGATACAGCACTTTGAGAACATCCAACTTCTTTTGCAATTACCTTTTGAGGCTTTCCCTCCTTGTGGAGCGTGTCAATGATGGTTTTCTGCACAACTGTCAGGTCAGCAGTCTTCCCCATGATTGTGAATTCAACTGAACCAGACTGAGAGACCATTTAAAGGCTCAGGAACCCTTTGCAGGTGTTTAGCTGATTAGAGTGTGACACTTTGAGCCTACAATACTGAACCTTTTCACAATATTCTAATTTTCTGAGATTCTGAATTTGGGGTTTTCATAAGCTGTAAGCCATAATCATCAAAATTATATCAAATAAAGGCTTGAAATATCTTACTTTGCTTGTAATGAGTCTATATAATATATTAGTTTCACCTTTTAAGTTGAATTACTGAAATTAATGAACTTTTGCACGATATTCTAATTTTTCGAGTTTCACCTGTATGTTGTTCCATTAATAATCAATAATATCAGAATCAGAAAAAGCTTTATTGCAAAGTATGTTTTTTACGCATACAAGGAATTTGTTTTGGTGTTGTAGGCGTGTGTTACACATTCTCTAAATATAAGAAACAAGTATTAAAATATAAGCAATATAAATATAAATATGTCCACACAGTAAAAGTAAGAATAAAAATAAAAGAGCAGCAGAGTAAATACAGTATACATTTTGTGACCAGAAAATGCTATTTTTTCTTAAGGTGTGCCTTTAGCCCCGTTGTAGCCTTATACCGACCCCTGATTTATAGAGTTTATTTATACAAAATATTATCTGGGATGTAGAGATGGTAAAATGTATAATTACATTCAGCCTTTATCAAGTTTTTCTGAGTTCTCACGGAAAAGTATCTATATTTGTAGAGCAGTACCTAAGGCTAAAGTCCCATCAGTCACATACACTTCCGAAAAAAATTGCATCTTGCATTAGCTATTTCAGGGCTTAAAATTGTAACTTAATGATTTCCTGCAGTGATTTCGCGCCGAAACAACCGAATCGGTTGCGTGGTGACGTAGGCGCAGCGTGGGGTTTCCCAGCCGTTAGAGCAGGGTCACCGCGCACATCTCTGCTGTCTGATGGCCGGAGCGAGCGCCTGACATACTGCGCGTACTAGAATCACTCCAGCACCGGAGAACGACGCGTGTGGGACATACAGAACGGCTGACTCTAGAGCGAGCGTGGTGCCGGCCGCATTCTTCGCAAGACATTTGACTGAGGCGTGTTGTTTTTTCCCCCCATCCAAATCGGCGCGTTTGCAGCTGTCGCGGCTGCGGGTTCGGGGAGTGCCGCTCCTCGCTGACTGACTGACGGACTGTCTGCAGGTCGGGCAGCTGTGGATCTCTGCTCGCTGTTTACAGTCAATGATAGATACACAACAAACTGCCCCGACTGAACACAGGTCAGTACTTATCTCTTCAGTAAATGCCCCGTTGACTCAACTGGGCTCTTTTGGGGTCCTTTGGGGTGGGGGCCGCTGTCGGGCTTAACAAACACGCACACAATTGCCTTTTCGCGCCTGTAATTGTGCATTTTCTCAGTTTAGTTGCAGCAAATGTTGTTTATGGATTATGACCAGGCCACATAACTGGTTTAGTATGTGTTAACTTCCTCAAATCACGGTCATATGCCAGAGATGGGCGGTTAGCTCGCTAGCTGCACTCGTTATCAAGCTGCTGTTTTATTAATTTGTAATGAATAGTAACAATTATTAGCAGGTTATTCGCGCTGCTACTAACAATGGCATCTGTAGATTAAAAAAATCATCGAGTTGATGTTGCTTGATCGTCAACAACAGCTGGTAAACCTGGCATTTCTCAATGTTAACCATTTGGCCTGTTGCACTGATGTAAATTACAGTATAAAATGCATCTGAACGGTGTGGTCATGCATTGGTGCATATCTAGCTGCAAATGCAGATGATGATGAATTGGACATTGAAGATGGAGGATAAAGCCAATGCCTCCCCCACTTCATCGCGTACTCGCACTGTTGGAGCATATTTGTCATGTATCTCCCTGAAATAGTGCACATATGTGCGTGTGTTTAGTTTTTTTTTCTAAGTGGTTTGTTTGATTATTTCAGTCGCTGAGATGAACTGATCGCTTACAGCGATGGTTTTATGTATATATATATATATATATATATATATATATATATATATATATATATATAAATATGAAGTGTTTATGTCAGGATTGTTGGTGTGTTTGATTGGGGTTTCACTTAACCTGTGCTTTTAATGACCTTAAACGCAAGTTAATGGGATTCGCTAGATCTCTTTAATCTGTGCTTTGACTTGTGTGTTGCATACGAGTGATTTTGCAGTGTATTCGTGGAGGAAACGTGAATGAGGAAGAGCAGCGCTATTATAGATCAGCCTCAGTTTGATCAGTGTACAGATGAGAATCATTCGTGTCCTCGTACGATCGATCGATCGAGTAATGCCGGTGTGTTTTAAAGTACTTAAAAGCCTTCTGTGCTCATGATGTTGTTGTGAAACCTGGATGCGTGTGTGTCTGAAGTGTGCTAATGTGCTGAATGAATGAATGTGTGTTTGTTCACGGCCTACAGCTGCTGCTTCTGCAGCCAACAAGATGGCGACTGATGAAGACAGCCCTGCCACAACACACTCTTGCACATCACATTCAGCGTAATGCATTACTAAGTAATTAATTATTGTAATTAAATTACTTTTTCATTGTAACAAGTAAAGTAAGGGCTTACTCTTTTTTTTTTTTCTTTCAGTTATTTCATTATTCATGTGTTAAATACTGTATGTTCGATATAAATCAATAATGAATTTAAAATCGAAACTGAACATCAAATGTTAAAATATAATTTCTCAAATACTATTATTCACCTTAACAAAATCTGATTTAAACATGATTTAGCCTATATAATTTATATACACATCACAACATGTATTACACATGCATACATTTGTTTCAAGTGCTAGGCTACAAATTAAATGTGTATATAAATACCTACTAAGTAATGTATTACTATCCATTTGATCAGAACACATTACTCATAGCTGCAGATTCATTTACAAATATTATTAGCTCAATGTCAGTGTCGATATACAGTAAGGTAGTGTTGTCACAACAACAATATTTCAGTAGTTTGTACCAATACCAGTAACATTTCATGATTCTCGATATCAATTTCAATACAGAAAAAATAGATAATATACTATTGAACACACAATGTTACATTTCAATGCAAATAATACATTAAAACCATAGCATGCTTTTCAACATATCATTGTAGTTTTTTATGAAGTGCCTCAGTAAAGATCCTCATAACATAATCTAAAACACACCACTGCTCTTATATTTTCTCAAATAAACTGCTGCACAACAGAGAATCGCATTATAAATGAAATAAACATTCAGTACAACAGCATGCTTGCTTGTGAGATACAGGCTCAATAATAATAATAACAGGGTTTCCACGGGTCCTTAAAGTCTTAAATTTACTTTTAAAAATGTAAATCCATAAAAAGTCTTAAATATCCTAAATAAATTGCAAGAGGTCTTACATTTTGGGGCGTGAATAGAGAAGACGCTTAAAACAGCAGAATCAGCTTGAGTCAAAATCTTCTCTCTTGTGCGTTCTTCATTTAGCGGTTATGCTTGAGTTTAGTGCGCGCGCGCAGGGAAGCTTAATTTTTTCGGAACTTATGTTACACGTGTATAAACCTGTTAATCAGAAATGCAAATGCCGTTATTTTGCGTCTCTGATGCGCTAACACTGTTGCTCCTGCTTATAATCGACAAAGTGGTCAACGTTACAATTTGCATGCGTGCAAGATTGGAGCGTTCTTTTGATGCCTTTCAAATCGTGCCGCTTCCTTATTTAACATCGTATTTGACAATAATTGCTAACAGAACTACTCAGCTGCTGAGTTACACCTGTTATATCTCTCATCTCAATCTCTCTAGATCTGACATATACATGGATTTCCTCTGCCACCTGAATCAGTCAATAAAAACAAACAATAATATACAAAACAATAATAGATTATATAAATATTTATAATATACATAATATGAAAATATATTATCTATATTTAATATTTAGTATATAATCTAAATATTAGATCAATATACATCATAACTAATTATGCTGCACAGTTCTCTCATAATCTGTTAACAATTTCAATACATGTCAACTTTAAACAGCCATTTTTAAGGTAACTGATGAGTTTTTACTTTTACCATCATCGCCATCACTTATGTTGCTATCCTGTATGACTTTCTTATTTCAGTGAATATCAAAAGGATATTTCATTGAATGAAAACAAGATGCAGTGACAATGAATGGTGAAAGTTTTGCTTAACATCTTTTTTGTTCCATAGCAGAGAAGCATTCATACAGACTCAGGGGTGAGCAGTGATGATAGAAATAAATTTTTTAAACGAACAGCACTTTAACTTCCTGTTAAAGTATTTGTTAAATGTATCTGCCAAGAAAAAATATATAAATGTTATTCAGCACACGCTATACCTTATTCAAAGCAGCGCCATATTTAATAAAAAAAAAAAAGTCTATCCGTCACAGCCTCGTTTTCATTCCCATTAAAAATCAAACATGGCGCTACTGTGAATAAGGTCTATAGAGCAATCCTCTTGTTTACAAAAATGTCAGCGCATGTGCAATAAGTGATGGTAGAAAGCCCACTGATATTTGCATTAGATTTGACAGATTAGAGGATTAAACTAAAGTAAGATTCAAAACCATCATAAATGCATATTCTTAGCGATACAATTACTATAATGATCTGAGTTAATAACAAACATGTAATCATGTTTGCTATATGCTGCAAAGTTGTGAGTTGAAATGATCTCCTCAGTCCAGTCAGCTCAGTTTGTGATCGTGAAGCCACAGCAGTCAACGAGAGCCCTCTGAATCATTTTTCAACAACGTAATCTGATAAAAGTTAACTTTTTACTCATGGTTTTTATCACAACTAACGTGTTTGATATAAGCGGTGACATTGCCAAAGCATTGATCAAGCAAGTGACTAAAGAGAAGGGTCACAATGTAGGCTACATGCATTCTTAACAAATTCATTTAGAGTTTTAATGTTGTATTTAAAATATATATATATATATATATATATGAAAAAGAAAATGCACAATAAATTATAAAAAACATGTCCAGAGACATTCGAGTAGCCTCAGTGGTTTTGTATTTACCAGCTAAATAATTATTTCATGTGTTTTTTATTATTGCTAAAGTGGTCTTACATTTTTATTTTATTTGGCCTTAAAAAGTCTTGAATTTCATTCAATTAATTAACCCTACAGAAACCCTGAATAATAATGAAATGCATTTTACTTAACACTAGTAATATATTTATTTTGCCATTTCTCAAATTACACTCGTCCAGCTTTTATTTTGAATCAAACGTTTATTTTGCCTTGGTGTTTGTGGTTCTGTGTTTTTGACGGTAGTTTCACTGTTCCAGATAAGACGTTAGTTTTATGACCCAGCGCAAAATGCTGCAATTCATTTATATAAATATAAAGTCTGCAGATCTGTGCACTTCACAGTAAATGTGTGCTCTCCTCTGTTATTCATTACTATAAGCACAGCGCACAATGCTCATAAAATGTGGTGTTTTCAGCATATGAGCAGCTTCACACATTCACTTTGAGGCGGACAGCACATGCAGACTGTATATTTATTTAATTAATTCACATCCATTTGCAGTTTAATAAACATGATTTTAATTTGATTACTTGTCCATTTCAGTGTAAAAGGAGTAAAAGAGCACACATACAAATAAGATTATGAGCATTTGGAGACAGCCGTCTGTCAGTCAAACAGTGTACAGTTACCGAATTGAGTCGGTGCTCGGTACTGCAGAAACACTGGTATCATAAAATCTTTTTTATTTTAGTATCGCCTTGGTACTGAAGTACTGGTTCTTTTGACATTACTACTGTAATATTGAATTTTACATGGAGGAGTGTTTTCTTTCAGTTTTTTTGTGAAGCAGATAAAAAAAAAAAACTTTTTACTCTGGTTTGTTGCTTATCATCCATCATATACTTTATAGAGAGAATGGTGAGCATGCTGTAATGTCTGCTGGGCTGCATAGTATACAGTCTTATGTAACACAACCCCAGAATGAGTGCGTGAAATAAAAGCCCTGCACACTCTTGCAGGAAACTCTGCTCATGAAAGAGATTGTGAGGGAAAGATTTTTCTGTTTGAGTTCCAAATCTTCTAAAACCATCAGCCTGTGTTCAGATCCATAAAGGATTTTCGAATTGCTTGCCACAGTTTTGCTGGTTCAAGGGAAGTATGCCAAATATGGCATACTGTTCCTGTTTAACACCCATTTGGTATGGAGAGGGATTATATTTAGCAGAAACATGGTCAATATGTTCAAATATTAAGTAGCTACTTTAAAATTCTAAAGATGTAAAGCAAGTGCATTATACATTGCATGTGCTTTTTCATCCATTGTTTATAACAGTCTGGAAAAGAAACTGTGTCAATGGTAGGCCTAAACAGGGCTCGACAATAAGGATTGCCCAATGGCCCGGGGCCAGTGTGAGAGAAAAAACTATCACTTGCACGATTGGGCCAGTGCAGCATTTATAACATTAGTGCAAGCAAACAACAAGCGAGAGAGCACAAAAATTACACTGATCGAAGAGTCTTCTAACCAATGTTTATCTCGCAAAGATGCACAAATGCATAATATACTGGACGCGCCGAGGCACAGTCACGTGCACGCACAAGATCGTGCAGACATAGAGCGCACTCTCCTAGCAATCTCCTCGCTCTTTTCCAAGTGTCTTAGCAGCAGCTATTACCAATGCGAAGAAAACAGCAGGAAAAAAAACACTCAATGAATTTCGAAGTGGGATTTAATGGCTTGTGCAACATTTTAACTATCCCCGCACATTCAGTGTTCACAGTGCGCAAAATCCCCACGCGCCTGGAAATCACAAGCTGCTCAATATCCAAAATGTATACATTTAATTAGGTGATGTTTAAAAACGTAAACATTATTTCGACATAATGCGTTCGATATGAAAAGTAAAACTGCTATTATTATCAGAGCTGTTCAGCTGCAGGGTGAAGATGAATATTTAAAACAGTCTACTTCATATCATCCTCATAAAACAGCTGATACATGTCTCATGTGTATCATACATTCTTTGTGTATCAGTCAGTGTTGGTCTTGTTTGGGTTGTCTGATTTCATGTTATATACACATTGTTAAATCATAGATTAGGCCTAATATCTACCTATTGTATATTACACATCAGAACTGATTTAGTAGCAAGTCTCCTCTCTCTGGGATTCATATGTTTATTACATTCAGCCAATAATCAAATCTTTTACTCAGTGACTAAATCTTTCATCCTGTGTGTGAAAACACTACACATGGCCAAAAGTTGCATTACAGCAAAACTAAATGTGTGACCATAAACACATTATCTCCTCCACTGCTGGGGTCAGTGAAAATCTGAAGCACTGGCCCAACCGGGCCAGTACAAAAAAATCCTTAGCGTTGAGGCCTGCTAAATATTTACTTTTATCTTAAAATTGTAATCTTTACACACAAGCTAAATGTATGTGAACCTCATGAATGTGGGTTTTGTTTATGTTTTAATGCATTCTTCTGATCTCTTTTTATCCCACTTGATGTTTTTAGTTGCATCTCTGAATAGGATTAAATTCTTGCCGTCTGTTGATGGCAGCTTTTAGGATTATGGGTTTGGTCAGTGATAGTGCTGATTTAATTTTTTTTCCCCAGCTGTCCTGTCAGAGAGAGTTAACGTGCCCCTACATAATCGTTTGATCTTTGATTAGTCTTTGAGGCAATTTGATTCAGCTGCATGTTGTTTATGCCACTTTAACTGTTTCTTTCATTGTGGCATTTGTGTTTGATTTGTTAGTTTGTAGTAATGTTATGTAACTCGACAGCAGGTCTGTATGAATGACAGGGTCATGTTTACCCTCTGACTGGAGCAAAATCAGCAATACAGGGCTGAATCTCACAAATAATTGTCCAGGCCACATGCCAATGTCAGTAAAATGGGTTTGTATGGGTGGATCGTGTTTAAGTTTGAGTTGGTTTAGCATAGAAATATTTTGCAGTCAAAACCGGAAGGCGTCCTGAGCATTTTTGACTACTGCAGCCATAGAGTACTGCGACAGGCAGCAGAAATCCTGTTGCAGGAAGCTCTTGTGAGCATGTTTCCTGTCTGCCATTTTTCTAGACTTGTTTGCATGTTCTTGCTGTAGCCTATTCTTTCAGATCACATTTTATTCTTCAACTTATTACGCAACTGTAGAGATTTTAATAGTGTATTTTCTTTGTTAATGAGTAATGAGAATCACAAATTATGAATGTGAGTTGGTTATTTAAAGGGTAACTAAACCCTAAACCAACTTTTTTTAGTTAATGATCTGTAAGAATGGGGCTTTATTAGTACTGGTCATTGATTCAAGTAATTTTTTTTACATTTGTGTATGAAGTGTTTTAATTCTACAATATATGGTGTAAAAACGTCTGAGTGCTGCCCTCTTCAGGTTGAACGGTGGCTACTGCAGTTGAATTTTCCTATTGGCTGTTTGCGGTACTTCGTGACATAAGCGGTGACAGCTGACGTAAGCAGGTTCCAGCTCACCACGCCCTTGGTACGAGCTACCAAGCCCATGGCAGTATAAAAACCATCTCGTTTCGTCAAAACCACTGTAGCGAGTCAGGAGTTGGAATTGCGAGTATTGAAAACGATCAGGATAGAGTATTTTAGCATCTATTTAGCATAACATTTATATAGTTATTTAGATTATTTCGTGTAGCCTAGGTAGTTAATTAGCATATTTGTTAGTGTAGTATTGTTAGAAGCATAGTTAGTTAGTAGCATAGTATTAGGTCAGTTAGGATAGCTTCAAGTTAGCGTAGATTATCTGTATTTAGTACAGTGGTCAGGATGGTAGGTAGGTGTAATGTTGCTGGTTGCAACAGCACTGCTGGACTGTATTGCTTTCCATATAGACTTGGAAATTAGGCGCCAGGGGTTGCACGTCCTTGTTCTGGAAGACCATGAGTTCCGCCTAGAGCTGTAGGAGTGTGCAAACTGCATTTTACGCGGATTGCTTCTCCAATGCAGTGGAGGTGGAAATGGGCTTCTCCAAACAGCTCAGCTGAAAAGCTGACGCAGTGCCAAACGCTGCTCCTCCTGCATGGACTCCACCACCTCAGCGGCGTCTTGAGGTGAGTGATCATATATATTTGAATCACAATTTATGGTTAGGCTAAAGTTAATCCTCTGGGGCTGACAAACGCGCGTTCACGATGCGGGAGTGTTAAACGTATTGCACCCTTATACATTGTATTACGGTATTGACTACCTGTATAGTTTTATTTGGAGATATGGTTTTGTACATGATGACGTTATGCTTTACATCACATTCTTCTAAGTTGAGAGAACAGCTAACTGATGTTATGTTCAAGTGAAGCTTGCTAAATAAAAATCCTGCTAAAAGGATAAACATCACTGAACAGCGTTTCGTTTGTTTTTCCTGCACGCGAGTGAAGGTGAATGCGCACTCGGATGCTCAACAGGGAGTTAAAACCGCAGTTTGAGCCAGCGGCTTGAATTGATATGGCTCCGGCAAGGAGGTGGTTTCCACAGACAATTCACCCTCCTCCACTTCAGGTGAAGGTGGGTGAGAAAGGTCCTCGACTTCAAAAGACCGCTCCTTGGCAAAGTTACTTGCGTCACTCTAGTCACTCTCCATTTTAGAGTCTGACAGCAGCTGTCAATTAATCTGTCACTACGGGTCTCAGGTGCACGCCCCCCCCTGCTCATCCCCGCCCTCGGTTCGTCCCCTCTATCCCCGCTGGGGTCTGCCCACTTTTCGAGCATTTTTCAAATATTGCTAGTGGGTGGAGTCAGACTCTGAGCTAACTCTGAGTTACCCTTTAATGGACTCTGAACATTGGCCTGTTTTTGAAGGAATTTAAGTCAAGTCAATTCTATTTGTATAGCGCCTTTCACAACACACATCGTTTCAAAGCAGCTTTACAGAATATCAGCATTAACAGACGATAAAACTGTAATGTCTATAAAGTCGATTAATCATCATTGTGTAATTTCGATAAAATACGATTTTTAATAGTGTTTAAAAATAATTAAATGATAATTGTATTAATAACCCCAGTGAGCAAGCTGTAGGCGACTGTGGCAAGGAACACAAAACTCCATAAGATGTAGATTAATGGAGAAAAATAACCTTGGGAGAAACCAGACTCACTGTGGGGGCCAGTCCATCTTGATTAATTGCAGAAGTTCACATAGATGCAATTGTCCTTGTTAATTGGCTGATGAAGGCTTTTGTTGGCAATAGTTAGTCTATGCATTCCATTTCAAGATCGTAGTCCATCTATAGGCCGAGGTGATGCAGGTTGGAGTTGGCATCATTTCATCCTCTGAAGTCCGTCATAATAGATTGAAGTGATGTTTGGCTGGCACCGGCTGCATTTAGTCATCATCATTCTGCGACATGTAGCAGTGGAGTCCAACATGAAGCAGGAATGGTGCTGGATCCAGCCGGTTCTGGTGACCTCAGGATAGGAGTCCTGAGGTTGAGACAGGGAAACAAATAAAAAGATGTAAGCGTAGATGCCATTTAATTTATTGCAGAGTAAGAGATCATGCTCAATGTTTCTGGTTTCTGGTTCTGGCAGACCCAACTAAAGCAGCCTAATTGTGGGTTGGAGGATAAAGTAGGTGTATGCCGGGCTAAATAGATAAGTCTTTAGTCTAGACTTAAACTGAGAGAGTGTGTCTGCATCTCGAACAGTGTTTGGGAGACTATTCCATAGTTTAGGAGCCAAATATGAAAAGGATCTTCCTCCTTTAGTGGATTTTGACATTCTAGGAACTATTAATAGGCCAGAATTTTGCGATCTTAATGAACGTGTTGGAATATAGCGTGGTAGAAGATCACTTAAGTACTGCGGAGCTAGACCATTCAAAGCTTTGTACCTAGTTAACAGAATTTTAAAATCAATACTGAATTTAACAGGTAGCCAATGTAACGATGATAAAATGGGGCTAATATGATCATATTTCTTGGTTCTCGCCAGCACTCTGGCTGCTGCATTTTGAACCAATTGAAGTTTATTTATTGATCTTGCTGGACATCCTCCCAGTAATGCATTACAATAATCTAGTCTTGAGGTCATGAACGCATGAATTAGTTTTTCGGCATCAGCAACCGAGAGCATATGCCTTAATTTAGCAATATTTCTTAGGTGGAAGAATGCTGTTCTACAAACATTTGTAATTTGATTTTCAAAGGACAGATTGGTATCAAATATAACACCTAAGTTCTTTGCTGTTGAAGATGATGTAACAGTACATCCATCTAGAGACAAATTATATTTTAGTGGCTTATTTTTAGAGTTTTTTGGTCCAATAATTAGAACCTCTGTTTTGTCAGAATTGAGTAGAAGGAAATTTCTGGCCATCCAATCTTTTATTTCATTAATACACTCTGCTAATTTTGAGAATTGTGAAATCTCATCAGGTTTTGAAGAAATATAAAGTTGTGTATCGTCAGCATAGCAGTGGAAACGTATTCCACGATTCCTGATAATATCTCCCAGGGGAAGCATATACATGGAGAAAAGCAGAGGCCCTAAAACTGATCCCTGTGGCACTCCATATTTTACTTTTGTTTGGTTTGACAATTCCTCATTTACATAGACAATGTGGTAGCGGTCTGCTAAATATGACCTAATCCATGCTAATGCCACTCCACAAATTCCAACATAATTCTCTAGCCTATTCAAGAGAATTTCGTGATCTATCGTGTCGAATGCAGCACTAAGATCTAAAAGCACTAGAAGAGAAATGCAGCCGCGATCAGATGATAAGAGCAAGTCATTTGTAACTCTGATAAGTGCAGTCTCTGTACTGTGATGAGGCCTAAATCCTGATTGAAATTCTTCATATATACTATTTCTCTGTAGAAATGAACATATTTGGGAGGATACTACCTTTTCTAGTATTTTTGACATAAACGGGAGATTTGAAATCGGTCTATAATTAGCAAGTTCTCCAGGATTAAGTTGTGGCTTCTTAATTAGCGGTTTGATAATTGCCATTTTAAAGTTTCTTGGGACATGTCCTAAGCATAGCGAGGAGTTAATGATATTAAAATGAGGTTCTGATATTACAGGAGATACCTCTTTTAAGAGTTTAGTTGGTATAGGATCTAACAAACAAGTTGTGGCTTTTTGTTTCCATAAGTTTTGTTAGCTCTTCATGACCTATGATAGCGAAGGATTGAAGTTGCACATGAGGGAAATTATTCGACATTGTTTTCTGGGGTGCTATGACAGATGATTGCATAATTCTAATTTTATTTCTGATTATTTCAATTTTATCTGTGAAGAAATTCATGAAGTCATTACTCTTGAGCTGTGACGTAATATCTGGTTCGGTTGAGGCTTTATTCCTAACCAATTTAGCCACAGTACTGAATAAACATCTAGGATTGTTGTGGTTATTTTCTATGAGTTTACTAAAATATGCTGACCTGGCAGCTTTGAGTGCGTGTTTGTAGCTACAGACACTATCCTTCCATGCACCCTGAAATACTTCTAATTTTGTATTTTTCCACATGCGCTCCATTTTCCGAGCTGCTCTCTTGAGGGCATGAGTGTGATCATTGTACCATGGTGCAGGGCATATTTCTTTAATTTTCTTTAATCGAAGTGGGGCGACAACATCAAGGGTGCTAGAGAAGACTGCATTTAATTTTTTTTTTGTTATTTCATCAAGTTCTTCTGGGCTTTGGGGTTTATTGAGTATATGAGATAGCTCTGGAAGAGTATTAGTGAAGCTATCTTTAGTGGTCGAAAGAATGGTTCTACCTGAACGATAGCGTGGTGTAGATTGAGTAACATTAGCTGATTGCAGCATGCAAGAAACGAGGTAATGATCCGAGATGTCATCACTCTGTTGCAGAATTTCTATACTATCAACATCAACTCCATATGAAAGAATTAAATCTAGCGTATGATTATGGCGATGAGTTGGTCCTGTTACATTTTGTCTGACTCCAAGAGAGTTGCGAATATCGATAAATGCTAATCCCAATGTATCATTTTCATTATCTATGTGAATGTTGAAGTCACCAACAATTAAGGCTCTATCTACAGTAACTGCAAGATCTGATAAAAAATTAGCAAATTCACTAAGGAAATCTGAATAAGGCCCGGGTAATCTATACACTGTAGCAAGGGTAAAGGAGGACAGAGATTTTTTATTTATATTTGTATTTGATGGTGTCACCTTAAGCATTATTAGTTCAAAAGACTTACTCAGAGGACAGGATATAAATGTAACACCAAAAACTTCACTGTAAACTGTAGCAACACCTCCTCCTTGACCCTTCAGATGAGGCTCATGTTTATAACAATAACCTGGGGGAGTAGATTCATTTAAACTAATATATTCATCCGGTTTAAGCCAGGTTTCAGTCAAACAGAGCGCATCCAATCTATGATCTATAATCATTTCATTGACAATTAGTGCTTTGGTAGAAAGAGATCTAATGTTTAGTAGCCCTATTTTTATATGATGTACATTTTTAATTTGTTTGTTTTGTTCAAGTTTGACCTTAATCAAATTTTTTCTAAATTATTTAGTGAGGGTTTTGTGTTTGGTAGTTCGGGGAACAGACACAGTCTGTATGAGATATCTAGGTGATACAGTCTCTATGTGTTGTAGTTTATGTGACCTGTGTGACGTCTCAAGGCAGCTAGCAGACGTTCGGATTAACCAGTTTGTCTGCTTTTAACCACTCATTTGTGAGTCTTCATCAGATGTCTTAAAGGAATAGTTCAACCAAAAATTATAATTCAATAAATTGAAAATGTATTCACCCTTATGCCATTTTAAAATCGTAAGACTTTCTTTCTATAGCAAAACGCAGAGTTGTTTTGATGTGTGTTTCTTTCCATACCATGTAAGTCAATGGGGTCGATGTGAGTCAAGCACTTTTAAGGTCCAAGAAGAACATAAAGGCAGCACTTAAGTGAGCCATGTAACTCTAGTGGTGTTATCCATGTCTTCTGAAGCGATTCAATTTTGGGTGAGAACAGACAAATATATATATTAGGGCTGCAAGATTTGGACAAGAAGTCATATTGCAATTTATTTTGAAAAATATTGCTATTTGAACTGCGATTATGATGGTAATGTTTTCCACATGTTCAACTGCAAAAAGGCTGCTGGGGTTTTCACACTTAAGCCATCTTAAACATTTTTTAACTTAGACCTTTTTTCAGTTCATCCACAAACAAATAAATATATAAAAGTGAAACAAAGTCTTCTTCATATGTTACCGTCCACCATGTACCTGTTTTTGTCCATTTTGTGACATGATCTCAGCCCACTAATCATTATCATCATCATTAGTTTTTGAAACACGGTCAACTTGAATATCTGGGGTGCTCCAATCAGGACTTTAACATCCGATACGATCTCCAATTTTCTTTTCATCTCATCAATCGATGCTGATCATTTAACTTTTTATCAGCAGCTCCGTCAAAACTGGTTCTATGTAAGCTTTCTGCTCAGTGTCACTATATTTCCCTGTTGGTAAAAACATAGTTGTTGCCTAGTTTTTGCTGTCAAAAATAATGTTGGTTGATTGATTAATGCAATAAACACAAAATATTATTTTTAAATATAAATGTTACTCTTTATTCTAGGCCTTAAAAACTAGTTGGCTTATACAAATTATTATTTACTGAATATAAGATAGACCTAAAGAATGAGTCTTAATGTCAAACTGAAGTTGAACTGATAACCCATTGGTGTGATGTTGGTAATATTAGTTCCGCTTTCACTTGTTTCCGCAGGGAGTGTAATAAGTGCACGCTCTCTCGTGAAGTAAACAAATAACAGGAGACTGGAGGAAGAGATGTTTCTGGACTCTACAGGTTTTACTGTTAATGCTGTTTGCTCTGCAAGCACTTAATAAAGATGTTTGAATTATACCCCATCTTGTATTCTGCGTTGTTGTTGTTATTATTATGATACCTGCGCCTTGCAGAGACTGAGATGCTACTGCAGATAATAATAAAAAACGCTTCACGCAGGAAGCGCCAGTTTAGTGTAAATAAAGCGTTTAGAGTATGTAAGCAAACGGAACCGAACTCTGAGCACTTCTGTTACTCTAAGCATGTGAGGGAGTTGTGGAGCACAGAACAGCTCTGAAAACACCAACAATGCTCTAACTTAATATAGACTGCAACGCAAATATACTTTGAAGAGAGCAGAATATTTATTTATTTAATTCGCAGCCCTTCCAGTTTAATAATCGCACAAGGTCATAAAACGGTTTCGATTTTATTTTGATTAATTGTTCAGCACTTGCGTCTGAAACCGTTAATCCATGCGTCTTATCACTTGTGTTGTTGAGCACATTACCGCAAAGACATGGTGTGTGTGGAGGCTTCATGCTATTCTCCATGGCATCCATGCACAACTCACAACATGCCCCACTATGAGCGAGAACCACACATTATAGCGACCACGAGGAGGTTACCCCATGTGACTCTACCCTTCCTTGCAACCGGGCCAATATGGTTGCTTAGGAGACCTAACTTGAGTCACTGCACACACTGGATTCGAACTTGTGATTCCAGGGGTAATGGAAATTCCAAAGCCATGGATCTGGGCAGTCAGCAAATACAGGTCTCGACACTAACCTTTTTGTTTAGGCATGCTTTTAGTTCAAAAATTTAGGAGCACAGTTTGAGATTAATGCTAGACTTAGATTAGCAGTTAAAAACTGTTAACTGTTAATGCCACACACACTCAGAGCTCAAAGCACTAGGAGCAGAGCGCATGAACGTGAGTGGTTTTGTGGTTGCTCGTGTAAAAATCAGGATCGAGTAGCGTTTGTTTCAGAAGAGGAAGCATTTTTAGCACAAAGTGGCAAACGCCAAATGAATATCATTGCATTTGCAGGTAAAGCGCTGCAATAACCAACATATTAACTCCCACTTCAGTTCCTCATTTGGGGCTATACATAATGTCTTGACCTTATGACGCACACATAAAATACCTCACACTCTTAATTCAAAATGCCTGTTTTTGCATTTGTACATGCTGTTGTGTAATGTAAAACATGCGCTTGTCAGCCGTCTTTGATCGCAGCTCTGGGTATCGATATGTTTTCAGAATCTCATGCACAAGCACCACGTTTTAAGTCATCGTCATTCACCGAATTTAAAAACATTGACGGATAATTCGTACGCTGGCTGTCTATCATTCCACAGGTAAAACAATCAAGAAACCGCTTAAACCATCTTTAGGTGGTATATCTGAAATGGAGAGCACGCCAGTAAGCGCTTCCACGATTGAGCTGGATTCAGCCTCGTCTCAGCTGAATTAGAGTGAGAAAACAGCAAATTTGTTGCAAAATAACTTGTATTAAAACACTTTTTAAAAGTATTTTGTATATAATGTTATATGCATTTAGGATGCACTGGTTCGCCAAAATAATTTTCCACTGTTGCACGCAGTAATTTCACTCGCGTGTGAATCGGTCGCACTGTCGAGCTCCAAAATATTTCAAACAGTAGCCCAGGGTGTGAAACTAGCACCCGCTACCTGCCAAATGCGACAAGACTGAACAGTTTGCCAGCTCCTCGTCCAGATGTATTTCAAGCATGAGTAATTTTTAGAGATGCACCGATCGACCGGCCAGGGACCGGAATTAGCCGATTTTCCGCATGCTCGGCCCGGACCGGTAACCGGCCGTTCAGCCTCACGTCTTAACGATTCCAAGCCGGTCCGTTTTGTTGCCAGCGGCGCAGGCAATAACGTCACAGCCGCATGTAAACATGTCATTAGCGTGGAAGATCCTCACTGTGTGAGTGAAGAATACATAAAGTTTGAAATGTGTAATAATTAAACCGTGGGGGAACCACCACAATAACTTTCGGAACAACAAACCTAATTAGACATTTAAAACACCATCACCCAGCTGAAAATGCCCATTTTAAAAAAGAAGCTAAAATGTGAAAGCGGCTAAAGCTAGCCAGAGCTCAGAGCCAGCCACAAGTCAGCAGCCTCTCCTATCATTCCTTGGTATGAGCAACGAAAATACCAAAGCAATTACGAGGAAAATTATGGAATTCATGGCCCTGGATGACCAGCTGTTCTCCATAGTTGAGGACAGATGGTTCAGAAATCTGATAAATTTCCTCGATACAGAGTAGGAGGTACTTTCCGACGTCACGTTGCCCGAGTTGTTTAATCTCGTGTCATGTCACACACGCAGCCTGTTATCTGTCAACATTTGGGTACACAAATCCGGGAGAGGGGCAGAGGCAGGCTAAATACTATAAAATTGTGCCGTTGTGATTTAACGTAATTTTTCCCACCGTGTCCGATATTAAAATCAGTGCGACACACATTGCAAAAGGCATGGGATATGAAATTCAATTCTTCCATCCAGCTGTTGTTAAATGTACATGTATATTTAGTTTTTATCACCGGAGCACCAGCCTAGTCTTCTCCTCCCATCTACCAGTGTAGATGATCGACTGATATGTGGTCAATAATAGTTCTTAGAAAGAAAATCGGAATCTGAAAAAATCTGTATCGGCAGGTCACACTTGCAAAAAATCGGAAATCGAAATAGGCCAATAAAATTGCAATCGGTGCATCTCGTAATTTTGCTCATGTACCTGCAACTGGCGGGCGACCTGTAAGACTTCTGAGAGTGACACATGACAAGAAATGCTATTAATCACAAATAGCGATCGACTAATATGGGTTTTTTAATGGCCGATGCGATATCCATAGAGCAGGGTGGCCGATACAGTGTCGATATATTGTACAATTTACAGGGTATCCGCGGGTCCTTAAGTCTTAAATAAATTACAAGTCTTCTTAAATTTCGCTTGCTCAGATCTTAAATTTGGGGGCGTGAATAGAGGAGACACTTAAAACAGCAGAAACTGCAGAAGTTCAAATCATCTCTCTCTCTCTCGTGCATTTAGCAGCTGACGCTTGAGTTTAGTGTGAGCACATGCAGGGAAATACATTTTTACTGAACTTACAAAGTTACACATGTATAAACCCATTAATCCGAATTGCAAATGATGTTATTTTGCATCTCTAACAATGTTGTTCCAGATTATAATCAACAAAGTGGTCAACGTTACAATTTGTGTTACAAAGTCTCAAGTCTCGAGTCAAGTGCAGAGCAGACAAATCAAGCAAGTCATGTCAGTGACTCGCTGTATGTTGCGTAAATGAACATGCACTGTGTTTTTATCGTGTATGTTGCATGTATGCTGTGTACACATGCAGTCAGATTTTCACATTGATCTAACAAAAGAAGGGCTGAATGAAAATGCAAATTCACTCTCTGTCAGTAGGTGGCGCTTGTGCGGCAGAAATATAGCTGTTACCCTGGTAACACCTGTACACAAAGCAGCCCTGCGCTTATAAACAATACTTTATTAGGCATTATACGGAGGTAAGATGAAAAGAAAATGCCATCGAAACTTCCCTTCAGAGATATATTCATAAAAGTTTTAGTTAAAGTCTTCAGAAGTCATAATCACTGTGAGTCATTCTGTATATTTTATATTACTGGTCACATTTTAAATAAAGTGTTGTGACCGCAAATCTGCCTGTTATGTTTTTATATTGTCAACAAATGGTTATGGTATATTGTTGACTGTTGAGAAGGTTTAGAAAAGGCACGCACACATTTAGAGGCAATGTCGGGTCATTTACAAAACATGAGATTAATCATGAATCATTTTAATTTAATGACAATCATCAAATATTTGAACAGTAATTTTACATATTAATCTTCCTGGATAAAGAAATGATTTACTTACCTTTCCTTGTGGTTTTTTTAATTGACTGATGAAATTCGAGGTTGTGGTGGTTGTATCAGATATATTTGCGTTGCATATTGTGAATCTGGCGAATTTTTTTTATTCACACAGTCCAATTGGAAATCTTTAAATCCATTATTTTGGTGCATTGTGAGGGCAGCGTTAACTGAGCAGATGCAGATCAGTGGTGCTGGCGGGATAAAACTTTTGCATATAAATTAATTGATGTCACAATATTTTTTTAAACACATTTCATTACTGTTTATAATAATTTATTGAGAATGGTAATGATAATAAAAAAACATTCAAGTCCTTGTCGAGTCATGCAGTTCAAGTCCAAGTCAGTTTCTTCATTTAGTCAAGCAAGTCACAAGTCCATAAATTTGCGACTCGAGTCAAGTCATGTAACTCAAGTCCCCCACCTCTGGCGCGAGGTTGGAGCGTTCTTTTGACATTTTTCAAATTGTAGCGCTTCTTTATTTTACATCATCTTTGACAATAATTGTAAAGCTAACAGAAATTCTCAGCTGTAGAGTTACACCTGTTATATCTCTCATCTCAATCTCTCTAGATCTAGGGCTGCCAACGCAATTTACACTCTCACACTCCATGCCACACGTCCCATTTCTCATGCAGTGATAACGTCGCGGAGCAAAGAGGACACTGACAAGACGCATGGACCGACAAGACGGAGCAGCCTGCATGATGCTGCGAGTTATTCAGACCTATAAGGGGGGAAGCAGCAGCACAGTGTCTCTCCCTCCTTCTCTTTCATAATTGAATCTGTTAACATTTACAATACATCTTGTCAACTTTAAACTGACATTTTTAAGGTAATTTTTATGGAGTTTTTTTTATTTTATTTTTTTAAGATATTTCACTCAAAAATGTAAATTGTCATCACTTACCTTCATGCTGTTGCAAACCTGTATGACTTTCTTATTTCAGTGGATATCAAAAGGAGATATTAGGGAGTTTCAGTCACCATTCACTTTCATTGAGTGAAAAACTAGATGCAGTGACAGTGAATGGTGACTAAGACTAAAGTTTTGCTTAACATCTTTTTGTGTTCCATAGCAGAGAAACATTCATACAGACTCAGGGGTGAGCAGTGATGACAGAAATTTCATACTTCCTGTTAAAGTATTTGTTAAATGTATCTGCCAAGAAAAAATATATAAATGTTATTCAGCACATGCTATACCTTATTCACAGCAGCGCTATATTTAATTAAAAAAAAAAGTCTATCCGTCACAGCCTCGTTTTCATTCCCATTAAAAATCAAACATGGCGCTACTGTGAATAAGGTCTATAGAGCAATCCTCTTGTTTACAAAAATGTCAGCGCATGTGCAATAAGTGATGGTAGAAAGCCCACTGATATTTGCATTAGATTTGACAGATTAGAGGATTAAACTAAAGTAAGATTCAAAACCATCATAAATGCATACATATTCTTAGCGATACAATTACTATAATGATCTGAGTTAATAACAAACATGTAATCATGTTTGCTATATGCTGCAAAGTTGTGAGTTGAAATTATCTCCTCAGTCCAGTCAGCTCAGTTTGTGATCGTGAAGCCACAGCAGTCAACGAGAGCCCTCTGAATCATTTTTCAACAACGTAATCTGATAAAAGTTAACTTTTTACTCATGGTTTTTATCACAACTAACGTGTTTGATATAAGCGGTGACATTGCCAAAGCATTGATCAAGCAAGTGACTAAAGAGAAGGGTCACAATGTAGGCTACATGCATTCTTAACAAATTCATTTAGAGTTTTAATGTTGTATTAACTTATTAACACTTAAATGCACAATAAAATATATATATATTTATAAAAAAAAACTTATCCAGAGACATTCGAGTAGCCTCAGTGGTTTTGTATTTACCAGCTAATTAATTAATGGTTTTTAAAAAAAAATTATATTACGAAAGTGCTCTTAAATATTTATTTTATTTGGCCTTAAGTCTTGAATTTATTCCTTCGAACCTGCAAATAACCTGTCATGCCAAGAACAACTGTTACCAAGAATGCTTGCACCTTGTGTCTATTCACACAGCTCCGTTCCGAGAAAAAACAAATAAACAATGGACATTTTAATCGACCCCAATTGAAAGTTTATAATTTAAGAAATGTGTAGGTTTTTCTATACACATTTGAATCTGCCATCTGCACTGATATTTCCTTCAGCATGGGAACAACATCAGAAGTGTCCCTTTTAGAGGGAGAATTGCATATGGCATCAGTTTTGTCAAAAGCTGTCACATTCTGCTTTTTGTAGTTCATTGCAGAGGGGTAGATAATACTTATTGTGTCCTTAAAATAAATCTTATTGAGACGATGTTTTAAATGCTGATGTGATCTGTGGAGCAATGCAAGTTGATCTGATTCCTGTTAAATGTCTCTGGCGGAACCGCACATGACTGTTTAATGTGAAAAACAATGCATGTGTCCAGCGTGTCACCTGTGCTGATGTTCCTCCGCTTGTTTGAATACAGGTCTGTTATGAGGCCTATATGCTGCTTTGAATAAGCAAAGTAAACAGCAATGACACTACAATACTGTACAAGCAGCCCGCTCTACGCTGACACACTTTTGCATGTGAAACCTCATCATTTGCATTTTATATAAAGTCTTTGTTTTCTGTTTGCAGCACTAGCGTTCGACTGAAATGACAGGGAGTAATGTGCTCAAACCTGATGGGAAAATTATTATAGACTGTATTCAGAACAGCATACTACTCTTACTGTTTCTGAAGGATGTGTACAGTTTGTAGAGTGAGAAGTTGTTGGAAAAAGTAGTTGTAAGACTTGCCACAAAATCATACTTTTCACACCAGTGTGGTGTTCGTGTTCAATCCGACTAGCACTGGTATTATCGCTGGTTGGACGCTAAGGGGTTATTTTCGTTAAGCAATAGCCTACACAATAGCGCAAGGCAGTTTGATTTCATACTTGGAACTTTTTTTATTTATTTTAATCAAAAATTCAAATGAAACTGAAAAAAATGAAATGCAATTGAAATGTGTGGTGTTCAAAGTTTTGAAAGATGGCTTTTCAACAGTTGTGAAGGGCAACATCTCTTTGGCAACGAACCTACTTCATCCGTGCGTTCTCCCCATCATGTGCTACCGGTCGGGTATTTTGTTGTACATCACTTATTGTTGGTTGTTGCGGGTTTAATGTTGGTGTTGTATATTACCTTTCATCCCAGGTCCCAGTTTAGCTGCTTTGGAAGAGTAATGACTTTGAATGTGTGTGAATAAATTTTGTTTTGTTCTCTCCTAGGGCAGGGTGATATGCAAGAAATACACTGGCGGCCAAAAGTTTGCACAGATGTTGCTCTTATTGAAAGAAATTGGTACTTTTATTCACCAAAGTGACATTCAACTGATCACAAAGTATAGTCAGGACATTAATAATGTAAAAAAATTAAATTACAATTTGAAAACAATTTTCAGAACTTCTTAAACTACTTTAAAGTGTTCTCATGCGAATTAAATACCAATATCCTTCCGAAACAGCAATAATCTGTACATTATTCCAAACTTTTGGCCTCCAGTGTGTGTTCACAATATGTTTATAAAAAAGAATAATTATAATTGTGTGTGTATATGTATATATATATATATATATATATATATATATATATATATATATATATATATATATATATATATATATATATATATATATATATATATATATATATATTACATTGGCAAACCCTTGGCTGAGGGATCGGTGAATCTTCTTGCTTTGGTTTAAGTTTTGAAATTAAAGTTCAATGCAAAACTTAAACCAAATACATTTCTAAATTCAAATTGCACTTCAAACGAAATGAAAAGGCAATTAAATTGGTCAAAAAAAAAAATGCCACGCATGTATCCCCATCTTTGACAACAGGTAAAAAATTACTAATAGAAATTAAGACCTAAAAACAATTATAAATGTAAACATAATTATAATGATGAGTATAATCAATGAAATATAAATCATGGTTTGAGGTGAATGTGTTTTTGCATAATTTTAGGATTTAATCTCGGATGTATAGGCTATATATAAAGTGCCTGTGTAATTTGATACGTTGGTAAAGAACGTCAGGCTTTCAATGCATTATTTAGGTTCTTTATTTAAGGCTTTTCTATTTGTTAGGCTATTGAGTTGATATGGGGAGTTCCATTTATAATGTTTCCCCCTTTTACCCGGTATAAAATTTTACACCGTTGTTGTCCCTTGTACAGAGTAACACCGCTAACACCGTACATCGTGGCAACCCTTGTAGTTGTTTGAAGGTTTAGGAGCCAAGCACATTCACACATGTGTTGTCTCTGATGAAATGGAGTATCTTTATGGCAGTACAATGAAAGGAGGTGTGTGTGGGTGGTGTGTGCGCACACGGCTGGAGCATCCAGAGGAACCGGTTCGTTCAGCAGCATTAAGAATGAAGGAAGAGATCTGTGCCAAAACCTGGTGAACTGCCACACTGTCAACTGTTTGCATAGGCATGGGGATGAGTATCCGCAGTGATTTCCTGATTCCGTTCCAACTCTGTTTGATTCCGTTTCAATTGGTACACAATGGCCTGATAACTGTTGTACATATCAGGCATTGTGACCATCACAGGTTCAACTTTATTTTCATATTGACATTTTTCCCACATTTTCCAAATGTTTGGAAATAAAGCGAACTAAACTCGCAGCACCTCCTGAGATGTTTTGCAGCATTCTCGTAGATTACATTATTCTTGCCATCAGTTTTCAGACATATGAAACAAAAAACAGTGATTAACTGTTTACTTGTGCCTGTTCAACAAGACAGGCTAGTGCTGCTCACCTCTGAACAAACAGCGAATCAGACACGAGCATTGATGGCCAGCCTCATTGCATTTGGTGGGTGCTAGTTTCACACCCTGGCCACTGTTAAATATAGTTGGTGACTTCCCAGAGCTGTGGATTTGCCATTTCCTGATATTGTCGACCATTGTCTGTCAATTGAGTGTTGCAATTGGCATCGGGAACTTGTAAAATATCGTCGATATCCGATTACATCGTCATATCAACCCAGCCCTTTTGTACATATAGAGCCACATTGAGAGTCCCATATTTCTGGGATTTAAGTATATAGCACCTCACAAATTAAGATACTAAGAAGAAAGGGTGTTCAGAACAAGAATCTAAACTATAATATCTTTAATACTTCTGGCATTGAAGTCAACTGATTTCACTTAACTCTGTGTAGAAATAAAATAATGATGCTGACACCTTTCTGTGTGTGTGTCCCCCCATAGTTTTGCTCCAAAATCAAATTTTAAATATTGTAATATTTTGTCTTTCATCGTCATTGGTGTTCTCTTACAGCAATAATAATAAAAAAATAACACTGACTGACCCAAAAGTAATACAAGAAATAAGAAAGGCTCCAATATAAAGATGATTAAACCACTTGCACACATCAATGGATGCAGAAAGACACACTCCAGTGTAACCCTTGTGTTTTGAGTCACACAGCGATACTCGCTGAGCATTTAAAATTGCATAACTGTTAGGTTAAATATATTGACGGTACACAACTCCTAGTTGGCACCATCCAACTGTTGAATGTGGTAAATTTGTACAAAATTGCCAATTTTATGGGTTTTAACAATGTTGCATAAAAGTGCAAAACCTAAAATATTTAAGAGGCTTCTCAAAGAAAGTTTTACCATGCTGACTAGAGGTGCACAGATCGTTTGGCCACTGATCGGGCCGATCACGATCAGTATATCGAGTTCTACAGTACTGTGCATGGTGAGGATGTCTTCAAAAAATGCCAGAAATAGTTTTAATTTATAAAGTAATGTCATTAAAAAGTCCAGTAAAAATGATAGCTAAATCAATATTTGATGTGTCCATTTTTTCCTTCAAAACAGCTCCAATTCTTCTAGGTACACCTGGTTACTAGAGAACTTGCCACCGTTCTTCTATCTATTTATTCTCAATTGCTTCGGTCTCTTCATATAATTCCAGACTGACTCTTTTCCACCAAACTGCAATGGTTCTCATGCCGCGCCTGTGCTCATCTAGTTCACGGCGGGGCAGTCTGGAGCCTTTGTTAAGCTGGCGGCACTTTTCATAAAGGGGCTAAATGATAGTTTCACTTGACTACCTCACCTGACCACAAACAAACATGGCACATCACAGTGTTTGTATGCAGCTTTTACTATTGGTTTTGAGGACCTATTTAAACATACGGAGTAATGCAATCCAACGTTATTACATTGCTGAACAAGATTGTCAGAGACTACATCCACACCAAAGACGACACACAATTATTGCATTATTTTATATGATCTATGGCTTAACATGCTAAGTTCTTTAAACT
Organism: Xyrauchen texanus; assembly: GCF_025860055.1. Classification (NCBI taxonomy): domain Eukaryota; kingdom Metazoa; phylum Chordata; class Actinopteri; order Cypriniformes; family Catostomidae; genus Xyrauchen; species Xyrauchen texanus. Next base: position 2,810,066 of record NC_068312.1, read on the forward strand.
GTAACAGTAGAATCATTTTATTGGTGTAGCAGATGGTTATAATTGGAATTTCCCATAGCATGTAATATTATGTTAATATCTTGATTGAGATTCCAACCAGTTTTCTAAAGATAGCCGCAATCTTCCGAACTGGCTGAGTAGCAGGTCAAAAATCTCCTTACAGAACAAAACACCACCTAATAAGATGACATCAGTGTAGGGCTGCCGCCTGATAGTCGACTAACCATTAGCTGATGAGAAGAGTCTTGGTCGACCAAGTTTTGATTGGTCAGTTGGTCGAGGAAAAAGAAAAAACTCTGCAGGAAAACGATTAACATTACTGCTGGTTGGACACTAGGTGGTACTATGGGGATATTCGTTAAGCAGGGTTAGGGTTAAGCTTACACAATAAAGCAAGACACCTTGATTTCAAACTTTTATTTATTTTAACAAAAATTTCAAATTAAACTGGAAAAAAATATGAATAAAATGTGTGTTGTTCTTTTTGAAAGATGGTTTTACACAGTTGACAACATCTTTCTGGGAAAGAAGCTTCATCTGTGCATTCTCTACCCATTGGGTATTTTGTTATCTGCGAAAATGCATCATGTTTGTGAATAAATTATTTTTGTTCCCACGATATCATTACATCGGAAACCTCGGGGCAGAGGGATTAATGAATATTCTTGCTTTAGTGATTTTCCATTGAAAATTAAACAATTTATTTAAAAAAACAAAAAACCTAAATCAAATACATTTCTAAATTCAAATTGCACTCCAAACGAAATGGAAAAAGCAAATAAATAAATAATAAAGTGCTGAAATAATAATATATTTATGTAACCACCTTTCCATTTACTGTAAGGCAAGTATCCGTCTAAACATGCAGGTGGAAACTTACATAAAACAATTATAAATGTAAAAATAATCATTCTAATGATGATAATAATCACTGAAATATAAATCATGGTTCGAAGTTTTTTGGTATTTTATATATTATGTATTATTTTACAGGCTGCAGAGTTGCGTTCACAATAAACTTCTGTTTGGAAATAAAGTGAACCGAACTCAAAACACCTCCTGAGCTGAGATGTCTGAGGTCATTTCCAGCACTCGTAAAAAATAAAAAAAAATGCAGAAGACAGAAACAAACTTTTTAGATGCGTGTGTTCCACAAGACTGCACTCCTCCGTATCAGTACGTCATATATGCACATCTGGCTTTTCTGTCATCTGTACTTAATAATATAATAAAGAGTGTTTCTTCAAACTTGCGTCTTTGTGTCTACAGGCAAATTATTTGTAATATTAATTTGATAATAATAGTCTAATAATAATAATAATAATTTAATACGTTAATGGGAAAACTAGACAAATATCACCATGACATCGTCAAAGGCATCAGCTATTGGTGATCACTCTGACCATCATTGATCCTGGGATCATCGTCTGTTTGCTCAACCCGAATGTGCATTTCTCTCTATAAATTAACACAATGTCCAGACAGCCTCTTGCTGGTTTTTCCGACACATTCAGGATCATTACCGTTTTCCCGGTGTTGTTGAGGCTCGCTTTGGGTGTGCGCTCATTATTACTGTTTAGTATTTCTCTGTAATGTAGAACAGTGTTAGCAATGTTACTTATAACATTCTTTCTCAGCCCTGGAACTGCCCCCCAAAATATAAGCAATTAATATCATAAACCTGCGACGACTAGTCGACTAGGAAAATCTTTGGTCGGGGGCAGCCCTACAACAGTGTAAGGGAAAACTAAAAAAGGCAAATAAAATAATTTGCTGAGATCAGCAGCAGAGGACAATGGCGATTAGTTTATCTTGAGCGTGACTGACTGAATTCAATGTTAAATAGAAGAGTCAAAAGCATCATTGCTCCATCCACTGCCACTTTTGTATAGGTCCTTATGGCCCCTGCACTCCCTTAAGTGTTTTTCAATTTGTTTATGATTTAGTCAGTTGTCTGATTGAAGTAGGCATGCATCATTTCGTGCTGTATCTTTGGTCTCCTAGATAATTGTTTTTCCTTTGTGATCTCTAGTTTAGCTCTGATCTCTGTAAAGAACGTATTGCAAGTAGAGCGTTTGTCCGATTTACCTGAAAGTGTCTATATAGAATGTCTAATAATTTGTATTTTTTTGTTGTTGTTATAGAGCAAAGATATACTCTTTGCCACAGACGGTAGCTACTGTTGTTTGGGGAAACTTTGTTGACGAAACATTATACCGCTCTTCACTCCCTGACGTAGTCGTTTCCTGCGTGGAGACGAGCAAGCATTTGGGGCCAGTGTCGAATCAGGTTTTTGCCTCGGAAATGCCTTTTCAGCAGTGAAAACATGTGGAACAATTTGAGACCTCATACCGGCCCAGGAACCCGCCCCAGAACCATGTTTGTGGAAAACGGGTATCAATGATGTTGAGATCCGTGCTCTGTGGAGGCCATACCATCTGTTGGATGGCTCCTTGTTCTTCTGTTCAATTTTATTTGCAAAGGCATTGTTGATCTGTAAAATGTATATTCCCTACTAGGGTTGCACGATTTGGACAAAATGTCATTTTGCGATTTATTTTGAAAAATATTATGATTGCGATTTGGACTGCGATATGATAAACTAATAAGGGATTCCTTTTAACCAAAATTTGGCAATGTTTTGCACATGTTCTACTGCCAAAAAAAAGACTTGTGCTATTCACAATTGAGACCTCTTAAAAAGAACAAAACTCTGACCTTTTCACTTCAGCCACAAACAAATAAACATGTTGCCTAAATAAAACACTGAAACAAAAACAAACAACTTGGTATTCAATTCATACCTGTTTTTGTCTACTTTGTGATAGGGTCTCAGCCAAATATTCATCATTATTATTTTTTGGCATCCAGTCAACTTGAATATTAGGTAAGTTCCGATCTTTTTACAGCCAATACAATCACTTATTTTCTTTTCAACTATTCGGCCAATACGGATTATTTAACCTTTTATCAGCTGCTCTGTCGTAACGGTTTAAATGAAAGCTTTTTGCTAACTGTCACTGTTAACTCAATGTCCCGGTTGGTAATACCACATTTTTTCCCCTTTCCTTTTTCAACCTTATTTGGTTGCAGTGTTCCCTGTGGTGTCATGGATCGTGATGCTACTGTTTAGTTGAGCATGCTATGCCGAAGTTACATTTACCTGGCATTTAACAATGTCAGCTCTTATTTTCTTCTACTTTTCGATTGACTTTTTAAAACGTTCTCTGTTTTTTTCTTTCCAGCATTGTTACAGTCAGACCAGTGTATCCTGTTCGAAATGTTTTGGAAAGTAAAGCGTGTTGCAAAACTTAAGAGCTTGTAGATTTGAATTTAAGAACGTGTATAATAAATATTTGTATACGTAACTCAATACTCATGATGCGAGGTCCAAAGATGAGATCCACATATTCCATCAAAAAGTATAAAGAAGCCTCAATTCTAATCCCACATTGCACGGATGAGGTAGAAACAACCATACAACTTATCTCTTGTTAATATGCGATGCGTTAATTCAACCGTAATAAGCTGCCGGTACTCTTAATTTTAGAGCTTGTTATACATATTAATGTAAACTCTGTGTCAATACTTGTAAATAGTACACATTGTGCATATAAACAAACATGAAACAAAATGACAGTGTATTAAATGTTTAGTATGTTATTTAAAGGGGCTAACATACATTATGAAATATTTTAGCCTCAACAAACACTGTACATGTAGTGGAATTTAACAAATAGGCTCTTGCAGCATTTATGTAGGGGTTTTGTTTAAACCAGTGCAAAGCCCTGCCCCATAAACTTAATGTTTTTTTTTGTTTTGTTTTTTACATAGTAGTTTTGATGTACAGTAGTAGCTCTTAAATTGTATACAGTTGAAGTCAGAAGTTTACATATACCTTAGCCAAATACATTTAAACTCTGTTTTTCTTTAGGTCAGTTAGGATCACTACTTTATTTTAAGAATTTGAAATTTCAGAATAATAGTAGAGAGAATTATTTATTTCAGCTTTTATTTCTTTCATCACATTCCCAGTAGTCTGGCTTTTTTATGGTGGTTTTGGAGCAGTGGCTTCTTCCTTGCTGAGCAGCCTTTCAGGTTATGTTGATTGTTTTACTGTGGATATAGATACTCGTCTACCTGTTTCCTCCAGCATCTTCACAAGCTCCTTTTGCTGCTGTTCTGGGATTGATTTGCACTTTTCACACCAAAATACAGTCATCTGTAGGAGACAGAATGTGTCTTTTTCCTGAGCGGTACGATGGCTGTGTGGTCCCATGGTGTTTAAACTTGTGTACTATTGTTTGTACAGATGAAAGTGGTACCTTCAGGTGTTTCAAAATGGCTCCCAAGGATGAACCAGACTTGTGGAGGACTACTTTTTTTTTTTTGCTGATTTCTTTAGATTTTTCCATCCACGGGTACACCTCCAATTCAGTACACCTCCTATCAGAAGCTAACTGGTTAATTGTGCAAAGAATTGACATAATTTTCCAAGCTGCTTAAAGGCATAGTTAGTGTATGTAAACCTCTGACCCACTAGAATTGTGATCTAGTCAATTAACAGTGAAACAATGTGTGTGTGAATTTTTTTTTGTGAATATTACTTGTGTCATGCACAAAGTAGATGTCCTAAACAACTTGCCAAAACTATTGTTTGCTAATATTAAATCTGTGGAGTGGTTCAAAAATTTGTTTTAATGACTTATGCATAAGTATATGTAAACTTCTGACTTCTGCATTTTTTTATTCTGTTTTCTGTTTATTTTCATTATTACGTTCTAACCGTGTGAATATTTCTTGTTTTGAAATTTCATATATATTTTTAAAAACAACTTGTTTGTCATTATTATAGAAGTTCATGACATCAAATAAATGATGTTAAATCTGTACAATAAAATAAAATAAAAAGCTAAAACATGATTAAAATGATAAGCAAATTTGAAATAAAATATACAGCACACTCCCATACTGTAGCACAGAAAGTCATGTATATTAGTACTATTTATAATATGCCCCCAATGGTGATTCTTTCTTTAGCATGTCCATAGAGGGTTTAAAAATAACTTCAGAAACCATAATTTCAACCAAACAGCCATTATAGCACAGTAGATTTAAGGTTTCACTTCAGAAACACAAGGAGGAATGATATTTAATTATTTTCATTTATATGCACCAATATACACAATACATGAATAAAAAGCAATATTTACCTATATTTTATTTTTTATTATTGTCATTTTTTTGGTGAAAAAACAGGGTGTGTAAAACTAGCTTCAATACTTTTTGTGGTACCCAGTTGAATATTATTATAATACTGAATTATTATTGTATTATTTTGAGGATTAGATTTGTAGAATTTTTTTGATATTATATAAATGTATGTATATGAAACATTTACTTTAGGGCTGGGATAAACGATTATTTTTTAAACGATTAATCTAGCGATTATCTTTTTCGATGCATCGATTAATCTAACGATTCATTTTTCAGTCCGGTTCGAAGCTATTCGATTCGATTAATCGACTTGTGACAACACCGGTAATACCTGTTTCATCGGGGGTGGGGGTGTATAAAATGTAAAAAAAAGTTTGATTGACTGGCGATCTGATCAATCAATCATAATACGCCATTTTTGTCCGACAAAGTAGTCAGGAGAGAGAAGATTAACGTCGGTGGATTTGAATTTGAATAATGGATTGTAGGCTACCGTACTGACATCTTTCTGCGTTTAAAACAACAGTGCTTCTGATGTAGGCTACATTCATGTTTAGCCTATTTGATGCTATAAATTAACCAAGGAAAAGATGATCGGTTCACGAGCAGCTTTAACTGAGGCAATCTGTCACGACAAATTAAAGAGCCACAAAATAGTAGGCCTATTTATGGTTTAATTTTCTTTGAATGTCCAAATTTGAAAGTTGAGACTTTATTAAATGTTACCTGCTTGGTCCTGTCTGTCAGCGCGTTGTCAGTGTCCTCTATGTATTTTTCACGACATTCATAGCTATAAGAGAAAACTTTAGGTGTCGACAACGTATTATAGCTTACTCCAACATCGAGTGCAAAGTGGGGAGTTGAAAAAAACTTACGGTGCTCTGTCATCTGCAGCTGCTCCCGGTGGCGCTTAGAATGGAAGGCCATCTCCATTTTGCAAAGATGACATATCACGAATTTTTTCCTTTTAAATTAAATAATTCCCATACTTTAGAGGAACGAGTGCATGCCGCCTTGCACTTCTGATAGTCTGAGGAGCCACTCGTGTTGGCGCTGGCGCCGCCATCTTTGTTTTGGGTCTGACAATTCGACGTGCATATTTTTGCGTCGACGTATTTTTGCATCGACGTCATCCCAGCCCTAGTGCTGGTGCATTGCCGTGGTGCTAGAATGGAAAGCCATCTCCATTTTGCAAAGACGACATATCACGTAATTTTTTCCTTTTAAATTAAAGAATTCCCATACTTTAGATGAACGAGTGCGTGCCGCCTTGCACTTCTGGTAGTCTGAGGAGCCACTCGTTTTGCTTCTACTCTCCGGCGCCGCCATCTTTGTTTTGGTCTGACGAATCGACGCGCATATTTTGCGTCGACGTCATCGATTACGTCATCGACGTCATCGATTTTGCTCTTTGATTGTATTGTGAAATTAGTCTAATGATTTCCTATTTAGGAAATAAAGTGGCCAAATATAAAGAGCATTACAATCATAGCAATATTCACCTATTGTTATATCACCATTAAAATAATTTGTGATGATATTTTGAATATTCGATATGTTGCCCAGGCCAAATTCCAATATATTTTTCCATAAGCATTTAGCAAATCTTGCAATAAATATGATATTCGAATAAACATTAAAAACACACAAATATGGTCTAATTGTTTTGGATACTTTTCAATATTGAATGAATTGTTTATAATCAACATTTCACTCACTTGTGTTAGAGTCTTGAATTTATATTGTTTTGTTGATATGTGAAAATCCTTTATTCAGAGACCTGAAATAATGTCTTCAGCCAGATGCATTTAATGAGTGATGTTGAACTTTAATCTGAACTGATGGATGTTTAGATGGCAATATAAAGGAAAAGATGTGACCTCTTATAAACAGTTTGGATAGTTGAATTGAGTTGAAAAATTGAAGTGATAGGCTACAGTATATGTTGGTTTTTGTTGTTGTGGTCAGTATGATAGCTGAGTATAGACCAGCCTTATGTTCGTGGCATTAAATGGTCCATTAGTGGCAGAAGGATCCTTTTCATGTCATTTTGTTTGGCCACAAGTGAAATTACCAGAAAACTCTCTTTCAGTATGGCACGTGGTCTTTCATAGGCTACACTTTCAATAGACTTCCTCTTAAATCCATCTCAAAGATATGTTACAAATTGTCTTCCTTTCAAAGCTGTCTTGAACTGAACATTGTGATTTTGGACATACACTCACCTAAAGGATTATTAGGAACACCATACTAATACTGTGTTTGACCCCCTTTCGCCTTCAGAACTGCCTTAATTCTACGTGGCATTGATTCAACAAGGTGCTGAAAGCATTCTTTAGAAATGTTGGCCCATATTGATAGGATAGCATCTTGCAGTTAATGGAGATTTGTGGGATGCACATCCAGGGCACGAAGCTCCCGTTCCACCACATCCCAAAGATGCTCTATTGGGTTGAGATCTGGTGACTCTGGGGGCCATTTTAGTACAGTGAACTCATTGTCATGTTCAAGAAACCAATTTGAAATGATTCGAGCTTTGTGACATGGTGCATTATCCTGCTGGAAGTAGCCATCAGAGGATGGGTACATGGTGGCCATAAAGGGATGGACATGGTCAGAAACAATGCTCAGGTAGGCCGTGGCATTTAAACGATGCCCAATTGGCACTAAGGGGCCTAAAGTGTGCCAAGAAAACATCCCCCACACCATTACACCACCACCACCAGCCTGCACAGTAGTAACAAGGCATGATGGATCCATGTTCTCATTCTGTTTACGCCAAAATCTGACTCTACCATCTGAATGTCTCAACAGAAATCGAGATTCATCAGACCAGGCAACATTTTTCCAGTCTTCAACTGTCCAATTTTGGTGAGCTCTTGCAAATTGTAGCCTCTTTTTCCTATTTGTAGTGGAGATGAGTGGTACCCGGTGGGGTCTTCTGCTGTTGTAGCCCATCCGCCTCAAGGTTGTGCGTGTTGTGGCTTCACAAATGCTTTGCTGCATACCTCGGTTGTAACGAGTGGTTATTTCAGGCAAAGTTGCTCTTCTATCAGCTTGAATCAGTCGGCCCATTCTCCTCTGACCTCTAGCATCAACAAGAGTTACCCAACTCTTCCACCAAAGCACTTGCAAGGTCCCAGACATTTCTGGGGGGAATGGCCCTAGCCCTCACCCTCCGATCCAACAGGTCCCAGACATGCTCAATGGGATTGAGATCTGGGCTGTTTGCTGGCCATGGCAGAACACTGACATTCCTGTCTTGCAGGAAATCATGCACCAAATGAGCAGTATGGCTGGTGGCATTGTCATGCAGGAGTGTCATGTCAAGATGAGCCTGCAGGAAGGGTACCACATGAGGGAGGAGGATGTCTTCCCTGTAATGCACAGCATTGAGTAGGGCTGGGTGATATGGCCAAAATTGTTATCACGATAATCTTTTTCATATTGTTCGATATCGATATGTAACACAATATACATTTAAATGGCCATATCGCCGTTGTAGCCAAGTAGATTCTATATTTTAAATGCACTGAATAAAAATCTAAAAATAGTGAAGGCATGTTTCTCACAGTTTTTCACTAACTGAACACAAGGGAGAATGAGATTTAATCATTTTCATTAATGTGCACTTTTGTATTTTATATACAATGATACATAGGTGCTTAACCTCCTGAGACCCCCGCATGACTGAATTTTCGATTTGTAGCTAGTAAAGGGCTGCAACTAACGATTATTTTGGTAATCGACTCATCTAACGATTATTAGAACAATTATTGCAATGATTAATCATTAGCTCTTAACTGATTATTCAGCTTGTGCCCCGACTTAAAAGGTTGTATTAAACATGCTTACCAACAATAAAGAGGACAAAATCATCCTTTAAAAATGCCTCTAAATGACATTCACTGAATTAAAGGTAATAAATGTTTGTTAGTTTAATTCAGGAAAAATTCAAAACATATTTAGCAAAATTGTTTTTGTCTTGATTTCTGTTTTAAAAAGTCTAAAATCTTTAAAATAAGATACAGTTACTTGAGAAGCAACATTTAAGATATTTATGTATTTTGTATATGTGTTTTTTCTCACTTGGTTATATTTTTGCGAGTGCAGTAAAGGCAAAATGTACTTATATTCAAGATCTATTCTCTAAAAGCAAGTCTAAATATCTTATTATGCCTCTCAGGTCAATGAATCTTGTTAAGTATTTTTAAATATTTTAAAATATATGTATTTTTAATATTATATTCAACATTTTCTGATAACAAATTTTCTTCTGCACTATACCTCCTAAAGTAAATGTTTGTTGTTTTAAAGGAGTTTTAGATATTTATATTAGAAAACAAGCCAAAACAAATTAAATAGGTATTTTGTTGCAGTGTATCATGGGGCGAAGACTGCCCTCTCTCATCTATCTCACCAAAAAATCTCTCTCGTATTAAAAGAGCTGTGTATTGGCGATTTTCTTCACAGTAAGATACAACACGTGTTCTGATTCACTACGTCACATGTAATAATGAAGCTGCAGCAAGCGCGCAAGGGTCGGCAGCTCCGGCTCCGCTTCACTTAACTATTTATTTTTTCATCATACTTTACAATCTACATCACCTTAAGCTGTTTGGAAAGTTTAGAATAGATTGAACTACCAGTCATGGTTTGTTTTGTTTTACGTGCCATCGTGTTACAACAATAAAAGACCGATGTGCAACACAGTGTCATTTAATCAGTCCACATATCAGATGCGTTTGAGCTCATGATGTTGAAGTGCTCGCCTGTTTCATTCTCCCTCTCTCTCCTCAACAGTTCCCTGAAACAGTCTTGTCTAATGATAAAAAGGTAAATATAAATAACACTTTAATAATAATAAAACTGATATCACAGGGCTCCAGACAGAAAAAAATCACATGTAGGAGCCATTGGCTCCTAAAAGAAAAAAGCACTTTTTAAGTGCCAAATAATATTTTACTAAAACATAAAGCTTTCAAACACTTACTTTTTGTCTTAATGTCATCTGCCCTCCTTTTTCAGCATATTATTCTATAATGTCTTGGGAGCTGATTTTCATCAATCATCAATGTTTCTCTCCAACAGTGGGAATAAATCGTTTTTCAAACTTGAGAGCTATATACAGTCATAAAGAAGTGTTCTTTACTCAGGCTCTGAGCCAATGCCGCTGACCATTATTATGTCCGTCACTTGGCCATCCAGTGTAGTTTGGCCTCCTTTTCCTCTTTTTTTTTCTTTTTTTTTTCTTCAGCATTTTGCACATGGTTCAGGATCAAACAGTTCAAGCGATTGGCCCTCTGTGCTGATCCTGATTAAATCATCCAAGGATGAGACATGGAGTGAATTGTGGACTTTGGATTTTATTCTGTTTTGGGCTAAAAAGCCACATTCACACTGAGCTGCTGAAATTGTTAGAACAAACATTATCTCAACTAGATGCAAAACATTCTTGAAATCTGAGCAGTAGGGCTCTTTGGTCAATAGGACTTCCCCCAAACTGCTATATGATTTGTATTAAATCTCCATTCTCTCTCTACAACATTCACGTCACACTCGTTCTTCAGCAAGATGTCTTGATACCATTTTAACATCAATCTCATTTTCTCCAAAAGTGGAAACATCATCTGGCCATGACTCATGACAAAATTTTGAGATGCGTCGAATTATCTCTTTCCAGTGTACTTTTTTGCGGTGTGATTTCTCTCATCATTTCAAATTGCCTTTCTAGTTTCTTAACTGTTATTTAAATTTTTTTCAATGTGGTGTTGTAGTTTATCTCTGTGTTTTCTCCTGCTGAACCACATTTTCATGCAAAGCATTTTAATATTGTCTTGTGTGGTGGATAAATTCCTCTAGTTTGTCATTCATGGTCTTGATTGTAACAACACGCATGTCGATAGCTGCCACAGCTTGAGGAAGAATGAGTGTTCTTCTGGAGCACAACACTCACCTTGGAGATTTCTTCTAACAGGTCATGGAGAAAGTGAAAGAATAGCATGAAAGGCAAATTTTCCATTTGTTGACAACATGTTTAGCTCTTCCTTTTATATCAATGTTTTTGAATGATGCAGCAAAGTGCTCCATGTGGTAGTGCACAGCTGTATATTGACCCTCCACTGCTGTATGATCTGACTTAAGAAAAACAGAAAGGGCCTTGAATATGTAAGGCATCCAGCTCTGGGTCTTCATAACTGAAGGTGTTCGTGTAGTGAAGCCTAACGCCATACCAATGGCTTTCAACTCGGCTTGCTTTTGGGGCTGAAATGGTATGTTTTCCTTACCAGATGTAGCAAGTCATAGACATTTTCAAACATTGGAATATAATTTTGAATGTCCCACATGGCTAATTCCAGTCTGTGAAATAAGAGAATATGTTCTCCTATGTCTCATCTAAGGAGCACACCTACTCCACCTGAGGCACCCATGTTTATACTGGCCCCATCTGTTCCAAAGCCTGTAAGCTTATCCTGCCACCATATTTGATTAATTTGGTTAGTATTACCAAACAAATATTTTATTTTGCCTAGTATTCCATGGGCATGGCAATGTTCAAGTTCAGCTAAGCCAACAAATTGGTTCACTGGTACACCTGCAGAAATATGTCTACAGTATGCAATGACATTGTCCCTCCCAGACACATCTGTGCTGTGGTGACGGAAAAGTAATTGGCTTTCTGAGCATCTTTAAGGGTCTGCTCTTTGTTTTCATTTGGAATGCATCCTATGAACTCAGCACATGCTGTATCATTTGTCATATGCTTTAGACACAGCCAATCAAAAAAAAATTTGAATTCGCAAGATCTGCAAGGTAATACTATCATATATGCTGTTGAATTATTTTAAGATCCTTTTTAATTTCTTTCTCAGTGCTTGTGTCACATGCACGAGTCACTGCACGGGCTAATGAGTACTTTTGGCGATGACAAGGTCATTTTTATACATTTGACTATCGCTGTGTTTTCTCACTGGCTTTTTCTTTTGTTTAATGGTCAGTGTGCCATTTTGTTTGTTGAATCAGAACACGTGTTTTATCTTACTGTGAAGAAAATCGGCAATACACAGCTCTTTTAATAAGAGAGAGATTTTTTGGTGAGATAGATGAGAGAGGGCAGTCTTAACAAAGCAAACCATGACTGGTTGTTTACATGTTTCAATGCAAGTAGGTGATTCTCAGTGCCCTCAAGGAACAAATCGGCCAAAGGGGACGATTTATCGGCCTCTGCAATATATTGGTTGACCTCTAGTAGTAATAAATAAAGTGGAATTTGTAAAAAAAAAAGATTTTATTGTGCCCTACTTAAGAACCACTTTTTGAAACCGTTATGCTGCTTGCTTGGTATTTTGGACCCTTTCATATTTTTATATGAGTGACCCGGATAAGACATCCACATTTTGTCACACATTTTTTTTCATCAAATGGCCCCGAAACTCTCACACTCGCCCTGGGCCAGACAGCAAGCTCCTCCCTCCTTTCTGACATCACAGCGCCTGGATTGATTGTGTGTGCTGGAGCAAAACTGATCTGATGATGGAGGTTGAGTGGTACTGATTTTGTTTATCAAAAAGAACCGCATGGAGTTATAGAATCTGTTTTTTTTTTTTTTTTTAAGACAATCCTTCCGGCACCTTCTTTATGCTCCATATATCTGGATCTTTGTCCGTCTGTTTCCGCCGCATTTTCACTCATGAGCTGTGGCTGGTGCTTATGTGTGTATTTCTTGTGAAAGCGTTGTGGGAGGGGAGACTGGCAGAGTGCTGTTAAATATTGCATACTGTCCTCAGCGCATGGCTGCAGGCGCATGCTTTCAAATACACACACACACTTTTAAAGCATCCAGGCCTATTCAGCACTTGCATTTACAGATAACCTGCTCTGAATCCTTTACACACTTTATCTCTTCAGGGTGCAGATGGACACGAGCAGAGACGACCCGTGCGTGATCAACTCACATAGTGACCAGTGGCGGCACTCAGCACTGCTTTCAGGGTTATGTGGGAGAGAATGGGTGTTTTTTGTGTTTTTTATGGAAAATACTCTAAAATAGCCTCAGATTGTCTCATTTGATTGTCGTATTAGTTAGAGCTTCCACAAGTAAAACTCCTGTTAATTTTCTCCATAGTTAAATAGATTTTTAACAATAATGTGTAAGCTGTCAAGACAGACCTAGCATGAGCTTGATTTGTTTGGGGGATTGGAGTCATAAGGAATGTAACTATTCCAGTTGTGATATCTCTCAATGATTCTGATTCCTTAAGTAATAATCATAATGAAAATGTTAAGAGAGAAATATTTGCAAAATAATTCATTTCTTCTTGCATTTACTGCCCTCAGCTGTCTGTTGCCAAATGATGAGATTATTTCAGATTTCAACAGAGCAGATATAACATATTGCAAAAGACGTGTTTACACAGACTCTTTAATGACTTTTCTAAGGCTTTTTTAAAGGCAGAAATGGCATGCTAATGCTAATAATAAAATGCTAATAATTGGTCTTACTGTAACTATATCTTAAATAAAATTTCTAAAACAACAAAAAATAATGACATGCATTAGGGCATTGATCTGCTGGGAAAAAATCATATCAAGTGAAATGACAAGTTTAAGCAAGATATGGTTGTGTAGAACCAAACAATGATGAAACAAAATGTCAATGGATTTACTTCATGACAGATAAGGGCTTGTGGGTTTAATCAGTGAAAGTAAAGATATAAAGAAAATACTATTACTTTTACTATTAAATAATGTAATATAACTATATAGAAATTATATTTAATTTTTTATTTAAAAAAATACAAAATATGAGTTCAAAATACAAGTGTAAATGTAAAATTCACCAAAACGCAAGTTGACCAAAAAGAGACATGTTTTATTATTTATTTTTATATTTGAAGTTTAAATATGTAAAAATGACTTCTTAAGGTGTATGAAGCACACCTTAAAAATATATATATGACAATGAATCGCCACAGCCCTAAAACGGACAATTACTCGGAGTGATCGCAATTATTTGTTTGACAATGAATTGTCAGCCAAATTTCATAATCATGAAATCCCTTACTAGATTACTGGCATGTTGCCTAAATTTGCCTTTTGGATCGTCAAACAGCTAGCAGACTAATGGCACCCTTTTACTTGCATTGAATGGACAAACAGAGCTGAAATGGGGTTATACAATTTTTTATTTTGGTTCTGCTGATGAAGTAAAGTCATACACATCTGGGATGGCTTAAAGGTAAGTATATCATGAGAGAATTTTCACTTTTGGGTGAACTATCCCTTTAAAGTCAATAGTTTAATATTGCACAGTAGGGCTGTGCGATATGTAAAATTATTTAATTTATCAATAATCACCTTTATAAATATAAATATATATTTTTTTCTTCTTTTTTTGCATTATTAATTTTGCTTTATAAATGTAATTAATTTATTGAAACACAAACTTACACAAGACAAATTTCAAATTGCACTTTAAACTAAACAGAAAAAAATAAATAACGAAGTGATCAAAAAAATATAATTTAACTACCTGCCCAAATCCAAACATTTACCGTCTACAACGGCTTAATTTGCCATCACGCAAGCATCCATCAATGACAGTAGGTGGAAAATTGCTAATAGCTTAGATAATAATCAAATTAAATAAGCCTTCTTAATTCCCTTGTGTTCCCAAAATGATGCTACCAAATGTTTGTTCTTATCGAATTTATGTTTGTATTGCATTTTGGTAATACAGTTAATGCTACCTAAAGACCTATAAAATAGATGTACATTTTTGGTTCAAGGTGAACTTTTCTTGTATTACTTTATGATTTAATCACTTTCGTCTTTGTTTCTTTAATACAAAGATATATTACTTAACCTGCAGAGTTTTGTTCACAATGCATGATAACCATATGGAAATAAACAAAATAAAATCGGGGATAATTTGCAGCATTCTCATAAGCCCTATTGCTCATAAGCAATTGTTTCTCTGGGTGACATCTGTAAGAGTAACTTTTCATGGCGCCTCTGTGATTAAAACTCATGCGTTCAGATGACATTAAATCACGGGGGACGAGAGAGACTTTTTGTCGATCACATGATTGCAGTTTTGCCTGAAAAACTTCTTGAATCCACAAACCGTGTCCTCTTTATTTGCGTTTAAATATGTTTGGAATTACGCTAAAGTGAAAATAAAAATGTTAAAGCATGAGGGCACAGTAAAGATAGTTAAAATGAATTACTATTGTGTAAGCTATGGTAAAAATTGTAAAAATATCTTGTATTTTATCTATAAAAATGACTGACATCATTTGAAATGATCTGACAGTGTTTAAAAAGTGGAGGTGGAAATTATATTTATATACACACTGGCAGCCAGAAGTTTGGAATAATGTACAGATTTTTCAGTTTCAGAATGAAATTGGTACTTTAATTAAAGTGACATTAAACTGATCACAAAGTATAGTCAGGACATTGCAGGATATATATATATATATAATATCTAAGTCAGATGTTTACATACACCTTACATACATTGAAACTCAGTTTTTCACAATTCCTGACATTTAATCATAGAAAACATTCCATGTTTTAGGTCAGTTACGACCACTGCTTTATTTTAAGAATGTGAAATATCAGAATAATAGTAGAGTGAATGATTATTTCAACACATTCCAAGCGGGTCAGAAGTTTACATACACTTATTTGGTAGCATTGCGTTTAAATTGTTTAACTTGGGTCAAAAGTTTTGGGTATCCTTCCACAAGCTTCTCACAAGAAATTGCTGGAAATTTTGGCCCATTCCTCCAGACAGAACTGGTGTAATAGAGTTAGGTTTGTAGGCCTCCTTGCTCGCACACGCTTTTTCAGTTCTGCCCACAAACTTTCTATCAGATTGAGGTCAGGACTTTGTGATGGCCACTCCAATAACTATGTTGTCCTTAAGCCATTTTGCCACAACTTTGGAGGTATGCTTGGGGTCATTGTCCATTTGGAAGACCCATTTGTGATCGAGCTTTAACTTCCTGGATGATTGGTCTTGATTTTGCTTCAATATATCCATAACATTTTCCTTCCTCATGATCCCATCTATTTTGTGAAGTGCACCAGTCCCTCCTGCAGTAAAGCACCCCCACAACATGATGCTGCACCCCCATGCTTCACCGTTGGGTTGGTGATCTTCGGCTTTCAAGCTTCACCCTTTCTCCTCCGAACATAATGATGGTAATTATGACCATTTTGTTTCATCACATCAGCGGACATTTCTTCAAAAAGAAAGATCTTAGTTCCCATGTGTACTTGCAAACTGTAGTCTGACTTTTTTTATGGTGGTTTTGGAGCAGTGGCTTCTTCCTTGCTTGTCGATATAAGACTTGTTTTACTGTGGATATAGATACTTGTCTACATGTTTCTCCAGCATCTTCACAAGCTCCTTTTGCTGCTGTTCTGGGATTGATTTAAACTTTTTGCACCTAATTACATTCATCTGTAGGAGACAGAATGTGTCTCCTTCCTATGTGGTACGATGGCTGTGTGGTCCCATGATGTTTATACTTGTGTACAATTGTTTGTACAGATGAATGTGGTACCTTCAGGCATTTGGAAATTGTTTCCAAAGATGAACCAGACTTGTGTAGGTCCAGAATTTTTTTCTGAGGTTTTGGGTGATTTCTTTTGATTTTCCCATGATGTCAAGCAAAGAGACACTGAGTTTGAAGGTAGGCCTTAAAATACATCCACAGGAACAACTCCAATTGACTCCAATTAGCCTATTAAATGCAAACTTGCTAATTACCTAAAAGTTTGACATAATTTTCTGGAATTTTACAAGCTGCTTAAAGGCACTGTTAACTTATTGTATGTAAACTTCTGATCCACTGGAAATGCGATATAGTCAATTAAAAGTGAAACAATCTGTCTGTAAACAATTGTTGGAAATATGAATCATGTCGTACACAAAGTAGATGCCCTAAACGACTTGCCAAAGCTATAGTTTAATATTCAATCTGTGGAGTGGTTACAAAATTCGTTTTAATGACGTGTGTGTGTGTGTGTGTGTGTGTATGTATGTGTGTGTGTGTGTGTGTTATTTTTCTAATAGTAGTTTTGATATAGTAGCACTTAAATTAATTTCATATTGTTCCAATCATGTGATTTTTTTTCAAACAGTGACAACAACTTGTACGCAATTAAAAATGCAATTTCATGACATATAAACTGATAGAATGTGAGATTTGTACACAAGCTAAAATGTGATACATGTACAATATTTGCCCCATTCTCGGTTTTCTTAGTATCTTTTTTTTTAGTTTTCAGTTGCATTACGCTTACATGTTGTCAGAAGTCTGGCGAGTAAAAACTAAAATATACTAGCCAGTGGTGATTCTTTCTCTGTGTCTGTAGAGGGCTGTAGAACGTCATCTCCACCATGACTTGGGGCTGTGAAGTTTTGAACATCGAGTCAGTCTGGGACTACATGAAGAGACTGATGCAATTGAGAGCCTAAATAGATAGAAGAACTGTGTCTTCTCCAAGAAGCTTGGTGCATCCCTATCTGACAACAACCAAGAAAAACTGTGTCCAGGTGTACCTAGCAAAATTAGGGCTGTTTTAAAGGGTGGCCATACCAAATATTAATTATCTTTATTATGTTGACTGGACTTTGTATGATTTTAATTGATTATTTAAAACAATTTATGGCATTACTTTTGAAGACATCCTCACTATGCAATATTATGCATAATTGCCTAATGGTGGGTTCACATGCAACGCAAAGAAAATGTCTGTCGCATTGCTCGTGCGAGTATGACCGCTGGATTATAAATTTGTGTTTAAACTCGCGTTTGCGCGAGTAATGCGAACCCGCGAGTATTCCCCCTTCTCTTCTGGAAAAGGACAGGAGGAGGGGCTTCTACGACTTGGTTCACAGTAAAGTACAACCATTAGCTGGAATCAAGTAGTCCTGCATATTTTCAGAACTTACCAGGTAGTCCAACTTCCTCGCTCACTTTCCTCCAAGCGATGCCTTTTTTTCATCCGTTCTCTGTACATGTATGATGTTGTGTCATACAATTACAGGTGCCCACACACCGCTACAACAATTTTTCCAGATTTCTTCTGCTACCATTTCAGTACATCAGTGACTTCTGGACAATCTCAATGCGATAGGCTTTCTCGACAATGCGTCATGCAAATTGCGCGAATAAAGCGATTTTGTGTGTTCGAGGAGAGATGAGACAAGCCACTTATTCTCTGTCTGTGGAGATGACAGGGTAAAGACTAATTGTACTAGTTACATTTAAATATAGCCCTTCTAATAATCATCATCAGTATTGTGTTTTAAAATGTGGTCTGGGTTCCACAAAACCAACACGGTGTGAATGCAAAATCTACTGAGACCCCTTCCAAAAGGAGATCTGAGCCCACTTTCAAGGTCACAAATTTAATAACATGAATGTCATTTAATGCATGTCATTTTTATGTTGCCTGTATGTGCCTTTTGGACCTACTGAGCTCTGGCCAACTTTCACTTGCATTCATTTGTATTGTGAGGAACTTCAGAAAGAAGAGAATTACAATTTTTGGGTGAACTAGTTCTTTAAAGGGGTCTGAGTTTGGTTTGTTTAAGGAGAGTCCAAATCTTAATGCACTTTTTGTGCAAGTAAAAGAGGAAGGAGACCCGATCTAAAATTTTAAAATACCCAAAAGTCAATGTCAATGAAATACATATTTTTGTTTTCTTTTGAGTGATTCATGTTTTTTTTTTTTAAAGAGAATAAGTGTGAAAAGTTGATTTCTACTCGCAGCAGAGTGTGAGCAAAACAAGGTGGAAAAGCTTGATATAGAGCAAAGTATGATGTCAAAATGAAAGTGCAAAAAAGCGGCACATTGTTTCTGCTAACTTGAATTTTTAATCGAAGTACAAACATGACATTTAGAGCAAACTTGTCAGTTATTTTTGTCAAGTACCTGCATCAGAACCTCAGAGATGTGTGTGGTTCTCATCTGTGACATTTTATGTATGTATGTGCAGTTCCTTTTAATGCCGCACAAAACCGGAATAGTATAAAAATTGTATTTGACAGGTAAAACCAAAATTATCCAGATTTTCTATCGGAATGTTATTAGAACCTGAGTGTCTCTCTCTCTCTCTAACCCATCAAGATCAGTATTTAGATTCTTTTGAAATGTGTGTCTACTTTTCGAGAGCAATGTTTTGAGGTGAGCCTGAGGCCATATTCAGGTCCTATTCAGCTGACTCTGTATTACCAATATTAGAATGCTACTTTATCAGCTGGATTACACATAGCTTAAAACGCAGAAGCAGCCAATCAGCCACTGGCGTTCAAGTGAGGTGTTTATTGGAGTTTGATCCATTCAGAAGCTCTTTGTCAGAGACACAGGAACTGTGTCTGGGGATAAAGGAGGCAGGTAAGACTTCTGCTTTGTCTAGAAATCTGATGGCACTTCTGAATGAATTATAATTTAAGAATGGCTGAAATTGTGATATTAGACGCATACGGATGGGTTTTTGCGTTTGAATGGACTTTGTGTGGTGATTAGAACTAGATGTGGACCTGAATATGTCAAGACATTTAGTACTTTAGGCATGCGGTATTTAACGTGGTTTTTTTGTCTCTTGAGGAATATGTCCATGTTGTCTCTAGGGAGGGGTCACGATGGTCGGCAAGTCTTCCAAAAACCAACTTGTTGATTAGTTGACTTGTCTATTTTCCCAAAAATTATTTTGCACTAGATTTGTAATGAGCATGGTGTGCTTTATCAAGAGTTTTTACTTTGCAAATTGTCACCACTACATCACTACATCCACAACACTTTTCTTTTGCATTCTGCTATGAGACTTTAGTTTTAAATATGTTGTGTTAATTTAAAAATGGTCCAACCTTAAAAAACTTGAATTCTCTCTGTATAGCTGTTGTTGAATGCAAAAATGCATCTTCCATATGAAACATGTACGATCGGAGTCATGTAAACCTGAAACTAACCTTATTATACTGGGATTCCTTACGGCAGATTAATCAAGTTGATTAATTTGATTAAACATTCAGGCAACCCGTAGACTAGTCAAAGAAATAAATTGTAAGGTGTGTTGTAGGTTACTATAGGAACTTTCACAAAAATTTGACTCAATCTTTGAGTAAACCAAATGTTAATGTTGTTCACGTTGAAGAATAATGTGAGCGAAAGTGCGGGCCGGTGGATTTGGGTCACCAGGAGCGTTCATCAGCAGATTTGGTGTTAACCGGATTTGTGTGGACGAGCTGAATCAACGTTGTGCCTGGATTACGGGAGTGACATTGAGAAAGGGACGACGTGTCTGTCCAATCGCACTCTCCAGTGGTTCTGTCTCTCTGTCCACCACCCCACTTCAACAAACGCCCAACAGTTTCTTTGGATTGCTTTTTTTTGCCAAATTTTCAATAAAAAAAAGAGGTTGTTTCTGTTGTACTTTTAATTTGTATATTTATCTATATGAATGAGTAACTAGTTTGGAATCTCACAAAATATGTCAAGAATATGTATAGGTCACATTTCACCTTAACATTAAAAAGAAATAGGAAATTGTTTAGCAGAAAGATGAACGCTATTTTAGGACTATTTCTCCCCTCAATTCTCATTACCATAATGCACAAAACATGTCATTCTCATTACTGTAATGTTACGAAATAATCTACATCATGTCATTTGTTTTACTGCCTTTAATCTATGCCGATTTAAATTTAAATCTGCATCATATTTGGTTTTCTACAACCCAAAATTACTCTATTACAGTAATGAGAATCTCATTAAAATCACCATTGAGAATATTGAAAATTATAAATTAAATGTCCAGATGTTTTTCTCATTACAGTAATGACTATTTGGGGGTAGAATGTTCTTAGTTGGCAGAGTAAAAAAAATCCTTAAAATCTATCAAATATTTATGAAAAATATAACTTATTATTTTTGGGAGTGAAATATGATCCAATTGACCCATGTGTTGGTTATTTATCTGTTTCATTAACAGTACTGATTAGCTTATAGTTTTAATTGAATTAAAAATGAACATATTCTTTTGACATATTCTAACGTGAATTCGCTGTGTCTTTATGTGAAGCCATTTGTATAGTTGTGTGATGTGCTGGTATATCGGTAGCCATTAAAAAATGGTGATACTTAGCCCAGGCTCACTGCAAAACCCTGTTGCTTAGTAACAGCTTCACGGGTTGGCAAGGACACAGGCAGAGCGAGAGAAAGAGACTCGCTTGCATCTCTTCTTCAGTGTTGAAATGTCTTTTCTCACCACATCCAGTCATTTTGGGGCTCTAACTATAACACTCTCTCTTGACCACTGTACTTTTTACATAAACTCTCATGATAGCATAGATCGATAGGTAGGTAGAGCTTGATGGATATATGGAGATCAATCTGTATGATTGGTAGATAGACTGATTGGTGAATTGATGCATTATACAGGCTAATATTTTTGTAGAATGAAGCTAAACTGTATAATTGGCCATTATTCCAGACAAATAATTTGCTACATGCCTGTGTTAGTTTCATAGATTTTGGAATCTAAGAATATTTTAAGAGGAAAATGCAAATACATGCATTCCTAATATTTTAATTTAAAGTATATTTAAACAGTAGGCTGCATGCACATATCATTTGGAGTCATCCACTTGTGTTTTGCGAAACTAACATTAACGATTAATTGATTGATTAATTGTTAATTTCCATGATAATGAAAATTTATATCCTAATGAGGTTTAAAATCTCAAAACTTTTTCTCTCAGTCTCTACAAGTATACCTGGCTGAAGCTTGCTCAACGGCCAGGCCCTTCTCAGTCCCTATCGTGCACACGTTGGGTGTTTCTTTCACGCTTTGGGTTTTGACAGGGGTTCAGATGAAAATGAGTGCGCATTTTCGGCTGATGCGAAGAGATACGGCAGCTTTCCCATATCTGCTTGCACACCTGGTTCACAGCTTGCAGGTGAAGTCTCCATTCTCCTTGAAGTAAATCGCACTAATGAATAATGTGCACTGCTCCACACAATCAGTTTCTGTGTGAGGATGTGCAGTTGAGTTGAACGTGTACGTCCTGAACATTTTATATATGCCAATGTTAGCCACAGAAAGTGTGAAGAACATTAGTGGTGTTTCGCCCATTGTATAAAGGTGCCTCGGTTTGTTCCTGGCAGGCAGATGTCCTAACCCTGCCCCCACACTAATTGTAGCCTGTAACTCGGGACACCTTTCTCCCATCATGTGAAGGCCCAGGAAGTTAAAAAAAAAAAAAAAAGAGCAGATAATGCATTAATTGTCTTTATTTATTTTTATTATTATTATTATTTCCCAGCCCTATTATATAATGTATATACAGTGCTGTGAAAAAAGTAATTGGTAGAGAGCTGAATTCATGTTTTGGTATGCTCAAGTGTGGGTATCCTTTGCTGCTTCAGTGTCGGAGGGTGACTTGCGATAATTGAGGGAAACATGAATACTGCTCTCTACCAGAAATCCTAAAGGAGAACGTCCGGTCATCAGTCCGTGAGTTGAAGCTCAAGCTCAACTGGATTATGCAGCAAGACAATGATCCAAAGCATTTGAGTAAGTCCACCTCTGAATGACTCAAAAGAAGCTAAATGAAAGTTTTGGAGTGACCTAGTCAAAGTCTTGACCTAAACCCGATTGATATGCTGTGGCAGGACCTTAAACGGTCAGTTCATGCTCGAAAACCCTCCAATGTGTCTGAACTAAAGCAGTTCTGCATTAAAGAGTGGGTCAAAATTCCCCCACAGTGTTGTGAAAGACCGATCTCCAGTTATCGGAAGTGTTTGGTCGCAGTTGTTGCTGCTAAAGGTGGCACAACCTGCTATTAAGTTTAAGGAGGCAGTTTGTTTTTCACAGGGTTGATGTAACTTTTTTGCATCAAAAATTTTATTTTGTGTTTTACTCAGGTTGCCTTTGTTTAATGTTATCTCGTTCGAAGGTCTAAAACAATTTAGTATGAAAAATACACATCACTGTATATTAGGGAATTGTATGTATTTTTACGCGTTAAACCATGATATTTAAAATATAATATAAACTTTTACAGAGAAAGGCCCAAAATAAAGATAATTTAGTATCTAATTATTAAAGTAACACTATATATAATCTAATAAAATATTATAATTCACACAATTCAAATACATTACATCATATACGTTATATTTTTGCAGCAAGCAGATAAAGTACTTTCTAAAGTAAATAAATTGCTTAAGTCAAAATATTTGTCCTAAGTGATCATATCCCTTTTATTGACCTATTTCCCTCTGATCTATTTTTTTATTGCATCAAGTCTCACTAGTTTTCAACGTCTTTAGTCATAATGTAACGCCTGTCACAATTATTAAATGACCATCTGATTGTGGTTATTTGAGGCAACCGTGGTTACTGAGCATTCAAATTCCAATCACATTTTAATGCCCAAATAAGGGAATTTTAAGCGAATATACTGTATAAAATAACATCATGAAGAAAATAAATAAAAAATATAAACACCATAAAAATGACAGCTGAATGAATGCAGAGCACATCTTTTGGCTTTCATAATCTTTTGCATTCTTCCTTTTCTTGTAAAACAAATTGCTTGTGATTGATTTACGAGTGATTATCGTCGTGTGACAGTATGAATTTGATATTTTGATATTTTTGGGGGTTTTCTGAACCTAGACCACAGATGTTGCACCAGTCTTATGGCACTTTTCCACTGCACATTATGGTTCGACTCGCCACAACTCTTCTTTTCGAAGCTTGCATTTCCACTGCAGTTTAGTGCCCCTCAACGTGGGTGGGATTGTAGGATGATTGTCATAGTTGCTCCGCCTCTACTGCCATGACATCATCTTTACCATGACACAAACTGACCAAAACAATAACACAGCCGCTAGCTGTTAGCTACTAGCACATTGTGCTGCATAAAGCAGTTGTTGCTTGGTGATTATAGAGTTAACGTAACAAAATGTACCATCCTCCATCGTGGATCAGTCCAGGACACTCTCCCTCCCATTGCTCGCCGGTTTAGATGGCATCTATTTGGTCAAACCACTTCCACTTTTCCTTGATGGTTCTGTAGTTACTTAAGTTTTTTTTTTACTTTTCCCTACACTCTTTGTAGGTCCGGTGGTAGCCGTGTGCGACCAACAGCTGAGATACTTCCAGAGAGACTTTTTCGTTTCACTCCTCGTTAACGTGTGGAGCATCTGCACCTCGTTTATTGACCACGGTGTGGTTTTGCACACAGCAATTTCTTTTTTCGAAATTCGTGTGAACAAATAATCCATCGCTGTTGCTAACTTTAAAACTAGCGGGTTGATGTCGTGTCAGAAATCCAGTGACTCTGTTAGTGAATATTTCCCTGACCAATCAGTGATCTGCAGGATTTTTTCACATTAAGTATCGGCTCACTTGGAACCTCGACTGAGGTGGTACTAAAAAAAAGGATCAGGTACTAGTCGAGTTAAGTCAAGTTGTACCGTGCAGTAGAAAAGTCCCATATATAAGCTCCTCTTCATTTTCTTGGATTGATTGTGAGTTGTCCTGTTCTGTGGGGATTGTTTCTAAGGGATTTTCCTGGGTCAAAAATGATTAAGTAGCGCTTGTGATCCCACTCTGCGCTCTCCAGTAAATATCGAGAATCCTGTTGGACTTTCCCTCATTTGCAGAAATGTTATTGTCCATGTTTCTTAAATTCTCTGCTAATTGATAGATAAGCCCATGCTGCGCTCATAGATATTTTATATATCGCAATATACACGATATAGTAAAATCTGTATCGATTGACACTTCATATCGTCACCACAATATATGTTGTCTTATAACCCAGCCCTGTTTTGCATTACCTTTTATTACAGATACTTTTTGTCTCTGTTTGTCCAACAGTGGAATTATGTAGCTATTTTTCTCATGTATATGAGTAACGATTCATTGCTGTTATTTTTTTTGTTCTACAGATCAGTGTGAGTTCCAGTGTGTGGACGGAGTGAAGCCCATAGAGGAAAATGAGTGAACTCGACCAGTTACGTCAGGAGGCTGAACAGCTCAAGAACCAGATCAGAGTCAGTCACTATATACGCTTATTCCATCATTTATACACCACACGTCCGTTACCCACATTCACTCATCGCACACCACACCTCCAGTACACCCGACAAACATTCACTCTTCATATTACACATTTGTTTGTTTTTACTCCAACACCATGTCCTAACCAGGTGTGACGTGATAAAGCAAGCTTTTATCCTAATCATCCGTGATTAGAGATTTTTATTAATTGGTTTCTATTTATTTTCTTCTTAAGGATGCACGGAAAGCTTGCGCGGACGCCACGCTCTCTCAGGTAAAACTTAAGCATCACAAACACATGCAAGCAAATAACTCCAAACTTCTATTACAATCTCATTTTATTTAGTGTTGAGGTTTTTTTCTTTCTTTTTCCGAACACCCCCTTTGTTTCTGGTAGATCACAGCCAATATTGAGCCTGTTGGTCGGATTCAGATGCGCACTAGACGGACATTGAGAGGACACTTGGCAAAAATCTATGCCATGCACTGGGGAACTGACTCAAGGTGACACCATTCAACCATGTGCAATAAGCAAACACTGTATACATCAGGTATTAAAAGAAATGGTTCCGCTGAGAGTAGGGCTGCACCTAATGATTATTATTTTTATTGATTAATCTAACAGATTATTTTTTTTATCTTAAACCGCACCACATCCCTTAACCCACCAGTTTCAGCGCACGCAACAGTATGCTGGGCTGAGGTGGCTTTTGGCGACAGTCCTTCGTCATCAGAG